>NC_136618.1:5676472-5815727 GCF_933228915.1 Telmatherina bonti | reverse complement strand
CTGACGGAGGACATCATCCCGCTGGCTGCAGGGCGGTCTGACGGAGGACATCATCCCGCTGGCTGCAGGGCGGTCTGACGGAGGACATCATCCCGCTGGCTGCAGGGCGGTCTGACGGAGGACATCATCACCGCTGGCTGCAGGGCGGTCTGACGGAGGACATCATCCCGCTGGCTGCAGGGCGGTCTGACGGAGGACATAATCCCGCTGGCTGCAGGGCGGTCTGACGGAGGACATCATCCCGCTGGCTGCAGGGCGGTCTGACGGAGGACATCATCCCGCTGGCTGCAGGGCGGTCTGACGGTGGACATCATCCCGCTGGCTGCAGGGCGGTCTGACGGTGGACATCATCCCGCTGGCTGCAGGGCGGTCTGACGGAGGACATCATCCCCGCTGGCTGCAGGGCGGTCTGACGGTGGACATCATCCCGCTGGCTGCAGGGCGGTCTGACGGAGGACATCATCCCGCTGGCTGCAGGGCGGTCTGACGGTGGACATCATCCCGCTGGCTGCAGGGCGGTCTGACGGTGGACATCATCCCGCTGGCTGCAGGGCGGTCTGACGGAGGACATCATCCCGCTGGCTGCAGGGCGGTCTGACGGAGGACATCATCCCGCTGGCTGCAGGGCGGTCTGACGGAGGACATCATCCCGCTGGCTGCAGGGCGGTCTGACGGAGGACATCATCCCGCTGGCTGCAGGGCGGTCTGACGGTGGACATCATCCCGCTGGCTGCAGGGCGGTCTGACGGAGGACATCATCCCGCTGGCTGCAGGGCGGTCTGACGGAGGACATCATCCCGCTGGCTGCAGGGCGGTCTGACGGTGGACATCATCCCGCTGGCTGCAGGGCGGTCTGACGGTGGACATCATCCCGCTGGCTGCAGGGCGGTCTGACGGAGGACATCATCCCGCTGGCTGCAGGGCGGTCTGACGGAGGACATCATCCCGCTGGCTGCAGGGCGGTCTGACGGAGGACATCATCCCGCTGGCTGCAGGGCGGTCTGACGGTGGACATCAATCCGCTGGCTGCAGGGCGGTCTGACGGAGGACATCATCCCGCTGGCTGCAGGGCGGTCTGACGGAGGACATCATCCCGCTGGCTGCAGGGCGGTCTGACGGTGGACATCATCCCGCTGGCTGCAGGGCGGTCTGACGGAGGACATCATCCCGCTGGCTGCAGGGCGGTCTGACGGAGGACATCATCCCGCTGGCTGCAGGGCGGTCTGACGGTGGACATCATCCCGCTGGCTGCAGGGCGGTCTGACGGAGGACATCATCCCGCTGGCTGCAGGGCGGTCTGACGGTGGACATCATCCCGCTGGCTGCAGGGCGGTCTGACGGAGGACATCATCCCGCTGGCTGCAGGGCGGTCTGACGGAGGACATCATCCCGCTGGCTGCAGGGCGGTCTGACGGTGGACATCATCCCGCTGGCTGCAGGGCGGTCTGACGGAGGACATCATCCCGCTGGCTGCAGGGCGGTCTGACGGAGGACATCAATCCGCTGGCTGCAGGGCGGTCTGACGGTGGACATCATCCCGCTGGCTGCAGGGCGGTCTGACGGAGGACATCAATCCGCTGGCTGCAGGGCGGTCTGACGGAGGACATCATCCCGCTGGCTGCAGGGCGGTCTGACGGTGGACATCATCCCGCTGGCTGCAGGGCGGTCTGACGGAGGACATCATCCCGCTGGCTGCAGGGCGGTCTGACGGAGGACATCATCCCGCTGGCTGCAGGGCGGTCTGACGGAGGACATCATCCCGCTGGCTGCAGGGCGGTCTGACGGTGGACATCATCCCGCTGGCTGCAGGGCGGTCTGACGGAGGACATCATCCCGCTGGCTGCAGGGCGGTCTGACGGAGGACATCATCCCGCTGGCTGCAGGGCGGTCTGACGGAGGACATCATCCCGCTGGCTGCAGGGCGGTCTGACGGTGGACATCATCCCGCTGGCTGCAGGGCGGTCTGACGGAGGACATCATCCCGCTGGCTGCAGGGCGGTCTGACGGAGGACATCATCCCGCTGGCTGCAGGGCGGTCTGACGGTGGACATCATCCCGCTGGCTGCAGGGCGGTCTGACGGAGGACATCATCCCGCTGGCTGCAGGGCGGTCTGACGGTGGACATCATCCCGCTGGCTGCAGGGCGGTCTGACGGTGGACATCATCCCGCTGGCTGCAGGGCGGTCTGACGGAGGACATCATCCCGCTGGCTGCAGGGCGGTCTGACGGAGGACATCATCCCGCTGGCTGCAGGGCGGTCTGACGGAGGACATCATCCCGCTGGCTGCAGGGCGGTCTGACGGAGGACATCATCCCGCTGGCTGCAGGGCGGTCTGACGGTGGACATCATCCCGCTGGCTGCAGGGCGGTCTGACGGAGGACATCATCCCGCTGGCTGCAGGGCGGTCTGACGGAGGACATCATCCCGCTGGCTGCAGGGCGGTCTGACGGTGGACATCATCCCGCTGGCTGCAGGGCGGTCTGACGGTGGACATCATCCCGCTGGCTGCAGGGCGGTCTGACGGAGGACATCATCCCGCTGGCTGCAGGGCGGTCTGACGGAGGACATCATCCCGCTGGCTGCAGGGCGGTCTGACGGTGGACATCATCCCGCTGGCTGCAGGGCGGTCTGACGGAGGACATCATCCCGCTGGCTGCAGGGCGGTCTGACGGAGGACATCAATCCGCTGGCTGCAGGGCGGTCTGACGGTGGACATCATCCCGCTGGCTGCAGGGCGGTCTGACGGAGGACATCAATCCGCTGGCTGCAGGGCGGTCTGACGGAGGACATCATCCCGCTGGCTGCAGGGCGGTCTGACGGAGGACATCATCCCGCTGGCTGCAGGGCGGTCTGACGGAGGACATCATCCCGCTGGCTGCAGGGCGGTCTGACGGAGGACATCATCCCGCTGGCTGCAGGGCGGTCTGACGGAGGACATCATCCCGCTGGCTGCAGGGCGGTCTGACGGAGGACATCATCCCGCTGGCTGCAGGGCGGTCTGACGGTGGACATCATCCCGCTGGCTGCAGGGCGGTCTGACGGAGGACATCAATCCGCTGGCTGCAGGGCGGTCTGACGGTGGACATCATCCCGCTGGCTGCAGGGCGGTCTGACGGAGGACATCAATCCGCTGGCTGCAGGGCGGTCTGACGGTGGACATCATCCCGCTGGCTGCAGGGCGGTCTGACGGAGGACATCAATCCGCTGGCTGCAGGGCGGTCTGACGGAGGACATCAGACCATGTTAGTTAATTAGTCGTTAGTGTAAATTATTAGATAAGTTTGGTTTTACGGATGCTGCTGATGGAATAAACTCTGAGACGTTAGGACACCGTGCCTGGAAGGGCTGGACGGCTGCTGGTGCGCTCTCCGCTTGTCTCCAGGAAGTCTGGAAACCCTCCAGATAACCTCCGTCTGCATCTGGAGTTCCCAACAAGCAGAGACGCTCCAGTCCTGAACCAGAACTGGGTTAAATGAAAACCCTTCAGCATGCCGGGTTTTACTATAAGGTTGGAAAATCAGCTGGTGGGAAAACAGTCCTGGATGCTACGTGGCTGGAAACGCCTTGGGAACGTCGCCGGGATCAGCCGGAGGAGGAACGTGTTGCTTCTGCAGCACCTCTGATCTTTCATACATCGCTGCCCTGATGGGTCTATTCTAGTCTCCAGGCCTTTGTGGAGCAAGATCCACCTGTTCAGGCCTCCATGTGTGGAGCACAGCGCCCCATGACCTGATATTAACCCTTAAAACGCCGCTACATCCTGGAGCCGGATTTTTTTCTACCATCATCAGAGAGCTCAAACTGACGGTAACGTCCAATCAGGAGCAGCCAAAGATCAACAAGTGATGAGAAAAGCAGGAAAATAATGATCCTCTATGGCTGGAATAAAGCCAAGAAGACGTTTGGGATGCAGCTGAGGTGGAGGTGCTGCAGTGAGGACAGCAGGTAGATAGTAGCAGGAAGACGTGGAGATGAGTCTTTATGCTGCTTTATCTGTTTATACATTCATTTTACATCATTTTAGCCTCATAATCTGAAAACATCACGTCTCTATGGAAACATCATGTCTGCATGGAAACATCACGTCTCTATGGAAACATCATGTCTGCATGGAAACATTATGTCTCTATGGAAACATCACGTCTGCATGGAAACATCACGTCTGCATGGAAACGTCATGTCTGCATGGAAACGTCACGTCTGCATGGAAACATCATGTCTGCATGGAAACGTCACGTCTGCATGGAAACATCATGTCTGCATGGAAACATCACGTCTGCATGGAAACGTCACGTCTGCATGGAAACATCACGTCTGCATGGAAACGTCACGTCTGCATGGAAACATCATGTCTGCATGGAAACATCACGTCTGCATGGAAACATCATGTCTGCATGGAAACATCACGTCTGCATGGAAACATCATGTCTGCATGGAAACATCACGTCTGCATGGAAACGTCACGTCTGCATGGAAACATCACGTCTGCATGGAAACATCACGTCTGCATGGAAACATCATGTCTGCATGGAAACATCACGTCTGCATGGAAACGTCACATCCTTATCCTGACTGGGATTAAACCAGCTTCAGATTATTCATATGGAGTCTGGGAGTTTAAAACAACAGCAGGGATGTCAGGAGGAATCTCTGAATTGGAGGTGGGCACAACGTCTAAATTTAGCTGGAGTGTGTGAGGAACAAAAGACAGAAGGCTGAGGTGGAGTGTGACATGAATCCGTCTGGCCTGAAGAGAAGCAGATGAAAGCTGCTGTCATCACCGAGCTGCTCGCTGCAAGGCGATGCAGGACAACGTGGGATCTTCCTGCTCGGAGCTCCGTCCTTCCCTTCAGACTCCTGTCTGCTGGAAGAACTGAGACGTGACTCAGACCTTCTGGTTTCTATGATTCTTCACTGATTTGCTCATTTTTCCATGTTTTCTTTCTGCTTCCAGGAATGAGCTGGAGCGTCAGTTCCTGGAGCTGCTGCAGTTCAACATCAACGTGCCGTCCAGCGTTTATGCCAAGTATTACTTTGACCTGCGTTCCCTGGCCGAGGCCAACAACCTCAGCTTCCCCTTGGAGCCCCTCAGCAGGGACAAGGCTCAGAAACTGGAGGTGAGAGCTGCTGTGATGTGGTCCAGCATGGTGGAATCTGCGAGGTCTTCCCTGAAAGAGACGTTCTCTGGATGGGAGCAGATGTTTCCTTTCAGCCCACGCCATCGGCTCCAAGTCGTGTTAAAGTTACAGGGTTAAACAGGGAGCCGGTTGGTCGTCTCGTGTTGGGAAAACCAGCAATGTTTCAGGCCTGAGATTACCATCGATGAATGTTTTCCCTCCCCCAGCTGGACAGGATGTAGGAGTGGAGAACCGTTCTAATCTTTGCTTCTCCTTTCAGGCCATCTCCCGCTTGTGTGATGACAAGTATAAGGACTTAAAGAAGCTGGCCAAGAAGCGGTCGGTGAGTGCCGACAACCTGGCGGTGGTGCGGTGGTGTCCTGCCATCATTTCCTAACCCTGGCCAACCTGAACCGGGTCCGACCAGGTGCTCCACCTGGGGAACACGCTGCATCCGTCTCTGGCTGCTGTACATAGACGTCCCTGCTGACGGAGCTGAGCCCCACCGAACGGAGGACCTCATTCCTTCATGTTTATCGCTCCTCAGCCGAAGCGTGACGTCGTCGTTTTTCAGCTGATCTGCAGTTTTTCATCCGGTGTTTTCTGTTCTTTTACATTTCCATCCGAATGGACAGAAAAACTCCAAAGTTCGGATTCATTTTGCTGCATATCACCAACTCATCCTTCATCTTCATAAACCTACCGATCATTCATTGACCAGTTGCCTGAAGGCGTCCGGAGAGAGCTGACTGGGAGCGGGAATACATCCTGGACGAGCCAGATAAAGCAATATTCCTCCATCGCTTCGTTGCTGCGACGCAACGAGATGAAGGACGTCTGGAACCGATGCGAGACGTACTGTAGAGCTGCTGTTGTGCTTCAGTCACTGCCGTTGTTCTGACCTGTGGTGCCTGTAAAAAGCAACTCAAACCCCCTCCTTCTTTCCAGCGGAGGAGCCAAACATTTCTTTTTCCTTCTTTACATTTTGTATGGATCTTCCAGCTCAAGATGAGATAGCACAAACAAAAAGCCACTATCCACACGACCCTCCGGGTTCGGTTTTGTTAGGCGTGAACGGGACCAAACAAGAGAAAAAGCACTGAGCAACGACTGCAACGCCCCTGACAGATTGTATTTGCTTTTCTAAACGGTGATTGTACAGTGTAAATACAACTCCAGTGTGAAAATCTGTCGACTGAAGTCACTCTGTAAAAACAGGAAAATACGAGAACCACAAAGATGTTGGAATATTTATATAAAACGAGTTTTTATGAGGTGAATTTATCTGATAAACTGAGTGAAGATGAAGGTGACATATGGAGATTTCAATGGGAAAAACCACTTCAGATTTGTTTTTCTTAATATTCTTCTACTGTAGAAATTGAAGTTTTTGATGTAAATTCTTTATATAAAATATAAATGATGCAAAACGATTCAGGCTTGTTTAATGATTTTTAAAATGTTTCTGTGACCACACTGCCGAATTCCTTTTTTAATTTATTTTTCATTTAAATAATGAAGCTCATTCCTTCTGATGGCCCAAAACCAACCAAAAAGAAGTAGTCATTCACATAAGTCAGAAAAATGACTGTTAATAAATAATGATTATTTTAAAGCTTTATAGTTTCCTATTTGCCTTCAGTTCATTGTTCATGTTATTTTAATCCATTTTACTATTGATTGTCGTAGCACACAGATATTTTCCTGTTTTCCAGTTATTCTGTTAATGAAATGTTAATTATGGCTGAACTTTTTCAGTTTGTTGTACAGAATCTGGAATAAAAGTAATATTACATTTGTTGTTCAGTGGGTTTTGTCATAAAATAAATGCGAGCTGAAGCTACATAGACATATCTAACAGATAACACTAGCTAGCTGGGTAGTTAGCTTAATTTCAGCTAGCAGTACCCTCTAGCTAACAATGCTTTTACTGCTTGTAGGACGAACCCACTCACTGATCTACTAAAACTATTATAAATTGACTTATCAGATTCTTACTAAACAAAGAACCATGTAAACATTTGTCTGTTTCTGTTAAATATTAGTGTAAGCTGCATAGTTGTGGCTAAAGCTAATATTTACTTTAGAAGCTACTTTCTGGCAAACTATACATGACAGCCAGCTAAACAATCATAAATTGACTAATTTGAATTACATTTTATTTAACAAAAAACCATATCACTATCAGGTTTTTGTTGTAAAATACATGTTAAAGTCATATGGACACAACTGAAGCTAATATTCTTTCTAAGCTAATACCACTAACTATGCGGCTAAGAATGTGCAAAAGCTAGCAAAGACATCTTTGCTAGCTTTAATGCTATATCAGCTACATATTTAGCATATTGTCTGTCTGCATCTCTAGCTTCAAGGACTTGCCTTGCTAACAGGACAATCCACAAAGTACTATGTTGTACTATGCTGTAAAACTGACTAAATTTTTGTATTCCCACGTTGAACCTGATTAATCTTTGACTTTTGTTCTAAAAGTAATGTTAGTGAACGCTAAATGGATCGGGCTGTTTTAAAAGCTGTTACCAGCGCTAGTTAGTAAAATTAGCATCTAGTGATAACTGTGTTAGAGGTTGTAAAGATGCTAACTATGCAGCTGTCATAGTTAAAGTTGCTACTAATTTCTAATCATAATTACTATCTAGTCAACTAGCTGCAGCACTAGCTTAAATAACCCGTCTTGCTAGCACGACGATGCACTTAATAAATATGTGTAAACAATTAAAAATTTAAATTTTACAATTGATTTTTATTTTCCAAGTAACTTGAAAGAAACTAAAGT
Source organism: Telmatherina bonti (assembly GCF_933228915.1). NCBI lineage: Eukaryota > Metazoa > Chordata > Actinopteri > Atheriniformes > Telmatherinidae > Telmatherina > Telmatherina bonti. Next base: position 5,807,815 of record NC_136618.1, on the reverse strand, counting down.
ATTTTTAGAACAATCTTTAAGGGGAAGGCTTACAAAGTTGCATATTGAACCGACAAGATTATGTACTTTTAATTATTAAAGCTTTGACTCATTTGATAACCTTGAACTGTGTTTTGGTAACAACAGTTGTGGATATAAATCAGATCTTTTCACAAAGACTCTTCTCTCAGAGCAAAAGTGGGAAATAAAAGCTCTTCCTCAAACCAGTTTGTTGGTTTACACTCTGCTTCTTTTAACATATCGTCGTGGTTGTTTGCCTTATGATCAACTGGACTCTTGTTCCAACGCCACAACATTTTAAATATGGCGCCATAATCTTAAAATGTTTTTATTCAGATAAAGAAAGTCAATAAAAGATTCAACTTCCAATGCGGTATCATTTAACTGGGCTTTTTCTGCATTTCTTTGACAGACTCCATGATTTAAGTCCCTTTTGTTGACAAACTGCTGTAAAATGAGTGAATGAAGTGAGGAGAAACAGAACTGTAAACAGTCATGAAGGGCTGTGCTGTTAAACATGCTTAGGTTTGGCCTACTACCACATGACATATGAAGAGTTGTTTCCTTGGAAAAAGACGTGTTTTATTGGGGTTTGAATGATAAAAGTATCTTTAGGCAAGTTGGAGTTGTAAGAATGTAATGCTATTTATTTATATGGTGTGTGTGTGCACACAGTCCAGCATGGTGTCAGCACCCAAACATGAGCACTGATATGTTGTCAACTGTCTGAAGGTGGGAAATGTTCTCTAACAGGGCTTGTGGTGATTTGTATGGCTCCTCGGTGTGTCGCAGCCTTGTGCACTGAACTCTACCTCTGCATAGAGATTACTGTTTTATTTTTCTCTCCTTAATGTTTGCATTTGATGACTTCAGCTTTTACCATAATAATCATGCTAATGTCAGTCAACCGCTGTAGCTGTGACTGTATTTCATTGTTCTGTTTTTATTTTAATTTCCAACAAGTTTTCACTTTGTTTCCTTTTCATTGGGTCCATCCTTAGTTCTTGTTCTCGGTTTGCCAAACTGTATGTTTCTAACTATGACTTCCATGCGTTCATTTCTCTGCTGAGGCAACGTTTAGAAAAAAAACCTGTGCAGGAATTAAAATTTAAAGCTGAGCAATAAACCCAGTGTCTTTATCTTTTCTTTGGTTTTATTCAACATAAAAAATCATGTTGCCTTAATCAGGCCCCTCCAGGTGTCACCGTCGTCCATGTGAGCAACGACGTCCCCAGAAGGAGCGGTGTGGATATGGCTGATGCTAATATTTATATAAAAGCTAATTCCAGTGACAGACACAAACTCCATCTTTAAATATGGAATCACGGAGTCCTCTGTAAATTAAGTTACCTGTGGAAAATAGGGGCACTTTATCATTTCAAGCAAACTAGCTAGCATGATCGTTAGCTTCGTTTCAGCTAGCTTCACTCTATTTTGTAAGATTTTTTTTCTTGCTAGTGGGGCGAGGCAAACCTACTTGTGTTGTAAAGTAAATTAACTAATTTTAATCACATTTTTATTCATAAAACACCTGAAAAACACTTTGCCTTTGTTGTAAAGTTAATGTATGGACGTGGCAGAAACTAATATTTATTTTAAAAACTAAAAGCACTGCTATGCTCATTTTGAGCTAGCGTAGTTAGAGTCTACAGTAACCTAGCCATTATGATTAGCAAAGAGGCTAACTACGTCACTAGCAGATGCTAATTATGAAGCTAGTAAAATTAGCTTCTTCACTAGCTGTAATGCTAGAGGTTGCTTATTATTTAAATGTATTTATAACCATATTTGTCTGCATGAACAGATTGTTTTTCACCCTGTTTCATAATTTCATACAACACTGACTGAACTTTGCAAACTTGTTTTTTAGTTGAAGCCTGACGGTATCCACTCAAATCTCATTTTTCCAAAATTTTGTTTGGATTTGATCCAAATCTTCACAGAATTTTCCCAATATGATGTTTAACCTTAATTCTAAATGTTCTTTGCAGGATTTTTCTATGAATTCATAGACAAAAACTAATTACAACTGTATTTTTTGTTTTGAGCAAAGATGACTTCATTATTTTTATTTTTTGTATATTTGTGACTAAATCTGTGTTATGACACTGAGTTCAGTTTTATTGGTTTAAAGCAGTGTTTTTCAACTTTTTTTGAGCCAAGCCACTTTTTCTCACAGAAAAATCACAAGGCACACCACAAAAAATGTTTTTTTTGTTTTTTTTTTAAAGTCCATATTAATAATATAAAGTCCATCTTGTCAAAGCCTCTAGAAATCAGATAAACACAAGAAGATGGAATTTTATTATCTTTCACGGGGCTTGCTTGGATGAACACAGAGCTGCTTTTTAGACCAATTAGGTGAAATTGGGTAATTTCCCAGGGCACACTAGTGTGCCACGGCACAGTGGTTGAAAAACAGTGGTCTAAACTGACTACATGGCTTTTTGGTCCTCACATAGACTTCTGCCTACCAACAATTAACTATATTTTCATTCTGTACTGGAAGCACGGGGCTCTGAAATAAATCCTCTTACCCATAAACTGGCTTCAGCTGAGGGAAAAGACCATTTATAACCTACTTAAATTTCATGAGGGGAAATCCACCATCTGCATTCCTGCATGTTATCTTGGTTGATCAGTGGAAGACGCAGGAGAAAGTCTGTCTGAGATTTTTAACCTGAGCACCGTCATACTCAAAGAAGTGATGCAAAAATGTTGAGAATGAGTCAGCTTGAGGGCTCGTTCCTCTCCTGGAAGGACCACCGGCAGCACGAAAATATCTCTGCAATGCAAGGCCAGCGGCATACTTTTGGAAGTGTGTTAAGAATAGACCTACAATGGAGCACGCTCCGTCTTCTGTTGTCTGAGGACAGACAGTTGTCTGCAGGGGACTGAGGAAGAGGTGACACCGCAAGTTTGTTTAACTTCACTCCGTTGTTCAGAAACTTGATTTTCACAGACTAGAACTGCCTGGAAGGACTGGGTCTGTAGGAGGGTGTCTGACTTGCCCAGCGTCCACCTGAAGGTTGGGATTGGAAGACAAGGTGACCCCTGGTTAGATCCGGAGTGAATGTTGGCTGAAGGGTCCTACCCGGTAGCCAGCAACGACAGGACTCTGGAGGATTTTGGAGGGCCTCCAGGACAGCAAACATGGTGGGATCAAGTACCTCAGAGGTCCTTTTCATCTCCATCAATCACAGCATCACTCTGATGGGTGAGTTCATGTCACTGCCTGGATTTACATCTTATTACAGGCCAGTATCCCAAAGAGTCAGGAGACCGTAAAATGTAAATCCACCCAGGATGAAATCATTTCCAGGTCTCATGAAGACATATTTTATTCTCAGCAGAAGATAAACAGCTGGTCTGATGCAGGATGTGGTTCAGCATGGTGAGATCTAAGTTTGCAGGTTCATACTGGCTGGAAAGATGTGGATTTTTTTTTTACCTGTATCTCTTTTCCACAGTGGTGTGTTACAGACGGTGCAGAGCACCAAGACCAAATCATAACTTCCTCCTGGATTTTCACTGGTTTTTATTTGTTAATATACAACCTTGATGTCATGAAAGTTGTCTTGGTGTGAAATATGAACAAAAATCATCCGGTCACGTTTCATCCCAGCAGAATATAAACAGCATGTCTGGTGCAGGATGTGGTTCAGCGTGGTCCTGCTGGACCAGTTCTCCTGTTCCACCATCAGGATGTGGTTCAGCGTGGTCCTGCTGGACCAGTTCTCCTGTTCCACCATCAGGATGTGGTCCAGCGTGGTCCTGCTGGACCAGTTCTCCTGTTCCACCATCAGGATGTGGTCCAACATGGTTCTGCTGGACCAGTTCTCCTGTTCCACCATCAGGATGTGGTCCAGCGTGGTCCTGCTGGACCAGTTCTCCTGTCCCACCATCAGGATGTGGTCCAGCATGGTGGAAGGTCTTCCCTGAAAGAGACGTTGTCTGGATGGGAGCAGATGTTTCAGCATTGATGGAGCTTCCCAGATGTGGAAGCTGCCCACGCCATCGGCACTAATGCAACCCCATCCCATCAGAGATGCAGGCTGATAACAAGCTGGATGCTCCCTCTCCTCTTTAGTCTGCAGGACACGCCGTCCATGCTGTCCACAAACTATTCCACATCTTCATCCAGGTTTCCACTCAGAACATTTTAAATGAGCTTTGGTCCAGAGAAGACGGCGTGTTTCTGGATCCTCTTCACATATGATGGAGCTTTAACCTGCAGGTGTGGATTTCAGCCTGAACTGGGTTCACACTGGTTTCTGGAAGCTTCCTGAGTCCATGCACTGGTTTCCAGTAGAGAATCATGTTATAATGCAGAACATCACCAGCATCCAGCCTGGTCCCAGCATACAGAGATTCCTTCTAATTGTCATCCTCTGTAGTTGGTGGAGCTTCAAAGCCTTTTCTCTCATCATTAGATCCAGTTTGTCTCGGTTTAGTGAAGCTCTATCCAACCCAGTCATGTTACTGACGAGTTACCAGTTATCCTGATTAGTTGCTTTTCCAGCCTTTAGTTCGTCCCGTTGCAGATGTTTACAGATGTGTCTCAGTTTAATCATCTGCGATGTTGTTTATCTTCTGCTGGGAAGCAAAAATGAGCTGGTGAGATGTGGAAATGGTTAAATTCTGCCTTTAACAGCGTTTAGCAACCTAAAGTTACTGGCTGTGTAGAAACAGGAACATATCTTGTTCTGAGCATTAAAAGGATTTCAGGGTGCTAACTGACCCAACTCAAACCGTTTTTCCAGGCAAGGTGTGGCTCATTGTGATGGTCTTCCTGCGCATCCTGATGCTGCTGTTTGCTGGATTTCCTCTCTACCAGGACGAGCAGGACAGGTTTGTGTGCAACACCATCCAGCCCGGCTGTGCCAACACCTGCTACGACCTCTTCTCTCCCATTTCCCTCTTCCGTTTCTGGCTGCTGCAGCTCATCACCGTCTGCCTTCCCTACATCGTCTTTGTCATCTACGTGGTGCATAAGGTGTCCTCCTCCCTGTCGGTGGAGCAAAGCCGCTTCCAGCGGTTCAGAGTCGGCCGGGAGATGCTGCCTCCGCTGGGCGAGCAGCACGCCGGGATGCTGAGCTTCTCTGGAGCTTACGTCCTCCATCTGCTCTGCAGGACCCTGCTGGAAGCTGGCTTCGGGGCAGCTCACTACTACCTGTTTGGCTTCTACATACCCCGGAGGTTTCTGTGCCAGCACGCGCCCTGCACCACCCAGGTGGACTGCTACGTCTCCAGACCCACCGAGAAGACGGTGATGCTGAACTTCATGCTCGGCATGGCCGCCTTGTCCCTTTTGCTCAACATCCTGGACTTCGTCTGCGCCGTGAAACGCACGCTGAGGCAGAAGAGCAGGAGGAAGATGATGGAGGAGCAGATGCTTGAGGAGGAGCAGTGTTTCCTGCCGGCTGGGGCGGACCTGGCCTCCGCTCCTCAGGATCTACAGGAACCTGCTGGAAAACCTGGCAGCTTCAGGAAACATGGTGGTGGGGGGACAGCTGATTTAAGCCAGGAGCCCCCCCTCCTGGAGAGATGCTCTCCGGGGGCTCCGGGCTGCAACAGCAACGGGAACAACGCTTACTCCACCTCCCAGGAGGAGGCGCTGGAGAAGCATGGCAGCGAGGTGGCGCTCTGCCCCCAGGAGCTCGGAGGAAGTCCGAGGTCCATCCGGGTCAGCAAACGCAGCAGGCTCAGACCTCCACCCCCCCCCAGACGGGCCCTCGGGTTTCCCTCTGCAGCCCCGGTGGGGGAGGCATGCTCAGCAGCGGGGGTCTGCACCAGGAGGGGGGGTCGGTACACGCTGGTAGAGCTGAGCGGTCCCGGACAAACCAGTGAAGATGGGCAGGAGAAGAGATCAGAGTGGGTGTAACTGCAGGCGGTTTGGCACCAGAAAGGGAACAACTAGAGACACAATGTGGCTTTTATCCCCACTTCCTCTGTGAACGGAGCTCCTACCTGTCCTGCATCAGAAAGCAGGTCTAAACCCAGAAACAGGCTGGTCTTCCAGCACATCCCAGGAAAACCTTCATGCAGAAGAACCAGAGAAACGGGAGGATTAAAGCAAACAAACAGAAATAAAACAGGAAAAGCTACAGAGTAACAACATACAGGATCAGACACATGCAGTAAATATGTTCAGGAAGAGAAAGAAAACAAACTTCTGGTTAAAAGATGCGACGAACAGAAGAGTTTCGGGTCTGACTGAGCAGTCAGTCGTTTGTTCTGGTCTCAGCAGCAGATAAACGTTCATCTGGAACACAAACTGGATCTCAGACGTTTCATACGGCGTCAGCAGATCCCAGCAGAAGGCAGGGGTGCACGTACATGCACACGCATGCACGTACAGCAGCAACACTCCACCAGTAGGTCTGTAGTCACCTGTTCAACAGCTGCAAACAAATAGAGTTTGTTTCCAAATGAAAGACTAAATCTGTGGTTCTGAACGGCTGTGATGGAGCAACTGGCCACCTGTCCAGGTGTTCCTGTCACACACTGGTTACTGGGATGGATCCAGCTTCCTGCCACCCTGAACTGGACTAAACGCTTTGGGAAATGGATGACGGATGTTCGCTGGTGAGGCAGGAACGTAGAGCCGAGCTGCTGGGAACATGTAGATCAGCAGTGTCCAGCTCCAGTCCTCCAGGTATCCGGCTGGTTCTTGTTGTTTTTCTCCACCAAGATTGGATCCAGGAGGTGTGTTGGAGCATGGAGACAACAAAAACCTGCAGGAAACTGGCCCTCGAGGACTGGAGTCTCACACCTGTGATGTAGATGCTGAACGATAGCAGAGGTGGAGCTAGACTTTTATAGGTGTGGGGGGGGGACGGCCCGGGGGGGACAGAGTGATAAGAAAACGGTTGTTTTTCTGTCCAACTTTGCTGTAAGAGCTGCATCACATCAGAGGAATAAAACATCTTTCTGTTATAATCTGGATCAGCAGCGAGTTGAGAAAGGTCCACGGTGGTTTTAGTGGCATGTGGATCCTGATTTTTCAGTAGCGGATCAGTTCTGGGAACCTGGATCCTTATGTTGGAGGAGGTAGGGCTACTGGGCCGGGATCTGTCTGCTTACTGGATATGTTCCTCCACATGTTCCTGCTGTAGCTACATTAAAACCAACTTGCATCCTTGCTAGCTACCTGTTTAAACTAAATCATGTAGTGTGAGCTTGTTCAGCGCTAAGCTAGTCGTTTAGCATTGTTACAGCTTGTTTTCAGATCCAGTGTGAAAATCTTGATGAACTGAGTTTATCTTTGGTCCATAAATACTCTCACTGAAATCTAAACACAACATGACTTCCCCTGTCAGCATAGAACTAGATTAGCACCGCTACCTAGCTTCATGCTAACGGCAGGCAGGACAGTGTCAAATCCATAGACCGTATAAGAAAGATGGACGGAGCCTTCGGCGGTTAAAAGTGAAGCCGATGCGGAAGTGTATAAAAATGCAGTTCAGAGCAAATCCCCATAGACTCCCATGTTAAAAAGACCAACTTCACAGCAGAAATAAACATCTTTACAGTGAGAATGAACATGTTTACAGCAGGAATAAACATGTTTACAGCAGAAATAAACATGTTTACAGCAGGAATAAACATGTTTACAGCAGAAATGAACATGTTTACAGCAGAAATGAACATGTTTAAAGCAGAAATAAACATGTTTACAGCAGAAATAAACATGTTTACAGTCTGGTACAAAAATCCATTTTAGGTTTAATAGGTCAGGTTTACCTTCATGACAACTGTGGGGGGAGTGAATTTTTTTCTAACTCGCCCGTTTAAAAGTAATTTAATCTCGAGTTCGGCATATTTAGGGGTGTGTCCTTTTGATTGACAGGTACCCGATCTCCTGCTTCAAGTCAGAAGAACGTAGAACAACCGCGGTTTTTAGCCGGTTAACAACGTGACTTAGCTTTAGCCCGCTTACCTCCGTTAGCTGGTTAGCTCCTGTTATCTCCGGGTTAGCTCGGTTAGCTCTTAGCTACAGAAAGCTCGGAGTTCGCATGATGTCAATCATCCACCATGACGCTCATAGCCCCCCTATCAGCTCCACCTCTTTGCCCATATTTGTATTTTCCGGGTGAGACGACACGCATGTTCCTGCCAAGATGGTGATGGTAGGAACCGCCCACCGAGCTTCAGTTCAGCTCTTCAGAAACCTACGGGTGACGTCACGGAGGCTCCGCCCATCTTTTTATATACAGTCTGTGGTCAAAACATCTTCCAGAAATGTGAATAAACATGTCGAGAGTTTTTAAAGGAAGCTGCTTTAAAATTTACTTCAAACTGGTGTAGTGATACTGGTTTTACTGGTGATACTGGTTTTACTGGTGATCCATGTTTCTGTCCTCCTATTCCAGGACCTGCTGATCCCCAGAGGCAGCAGCTGGGATGATCTGGTTTTGCCCCCCCAGGGGTCCGGCAGTAGTGCCTGGGGGTACTCCAGAGCCACCTATGTGTCAGTCCAGCTGCAGTTATGACTGCTAACGCGTAGTTCCTGTCTTTCCGTTCAAACCAGTTCAGAACCAGATTCCCAACAGGATTCCTGTTCGTCTGACAGGATGTGACAGGAAAACCAGACTTGCGAGGACGCAGCCGACCGCACAGCCGCGAGTGCCCTTGAGCAACAGAACAACATCTAAAAGAGTGCAGCCCACCTGCTTCCTTGATATTGGTTTAACCCCTCCTCCACCAACCCTCTGTCAGACCCCCCCCCACGGTGACTTTACATCCTACCAGAGTGGACCAACTGCGCCTGCTTTGTGTGTTTGGGTCAGTAGGTCAACGTGGACCAGATCGGCCCCCGGCCCGGTGTCAGAGACTCGGGCTGAAATGTCTGGACGGGAATCTGACACTGGATCACAAAGTAATTACCCCCCCCCCCCCCCCCCCCCCCCCCCAGAGGGGCTCAGTATTTATGGAGGCAGCTTGTCACTCTATTTCAGGGCCTTGTGGAGCTCAGGAACCTGAACCCCCCCCCTCCCCGGAAACAGAGCTGAGTGCTGCAGGACATCTGAGCTTGGCCTGGGGGGGGCTTTGCTTTCGCCTCGATCAAAGCAGAGATGCCCCGGCGTGGACCTGGAACTCGTGTCCGTCACGCCGTCTGTCTGAAACCGAGGCCGGCTTTTTAACCTGAGGACTGATTCACGCAACGTGTGGAAGTCCCACCATAAATCAGAGCCTCTGAACGTGTCACGGTGTGGCTGATTCCTCTTCATCTTCTTCTCTTGTGGTCTGTTTGAAGACGACAACAGCTCAGGGATGATTCACATCTCCCAACCTTTAAACCTCCAGCAAGCCCTGAAATTATGTCATCAAAGCTACAAGTTGGCTTCCAAATAAATCAGGACTCAACAGAACGGGAGTCTGATCAGCTCACATTTTATTTCCAGTGGAAAATAAACAAGATATCAGATGAAGAAACTGGGACATTTTATCCTTTCATGTAAAACCTGAAGCAGCAAAACGTCTGTAAACAGCTCCAACAGGAGCAACAAAAGGAATCTCTGTACGCTGTTTTATTCTCTTTTCACCAGAATTTCATAAGAAACACATGATTTTATGCAGAGTTGTTGTTTAATCTCTGGTATTTCAGTATTTATGTATCAGGCAACATGGAAGATGTGGAACATTGTGGTTATTTTTCACCTGCAGAGTGAAGTTCTGCTGCCCTCTAGCGACCAACCCTGTAAACTGCTGCTGGTGGGATTTATTTTCCTCCTGAACAGCAGATTTCTGTCACTCTGAAGTAAAATAATTTCTTGTGCCTTTCTATAATAAATGACCCTGTAACTGATTAAATCATAATTTTTTCAGAACATACAGCAACATGTATGTACGTACTAATGTGTGATTGTATCCACGAGTTTCCATGTGTCTACGCTTTGCTTTGGAACATCCACATCCTGCATCTCCACTCAGATCACAGTGTGAACAACAATAATATAATATAATATAATATAATATAATATAATATAATATAATATAATATAATATAATATAATATAATATAATATAATATATTATAATACAATGCAATGCAATGTAATGTATTGTAATATAATATAATATAATATAATATAATATAATATAATATAATATAATATAATATAATATAATATAATATAATGCAATGTAATATAATGTAATGTAATATAATATAATATAAAATAAAATAATCTAATCTAATCTAATATAATATAACGTAATTGAATATAATGTCATATAATATAATATAATATAATGTTATATAATATAATATAATATAATGTCATATAATATAATATAATATAATGTTATATAATATAATATAATATAATGTCATATAATATAATATAATATAATATAATATAATATAATGTCATGTAATATAGTATAATATAATATAATATAATATAATATAATATAATATAATATAATATAATATAATATAATATAATATAATATAATATAATGTCATGTAATATAGTATAATATAATATAATATAATATAATACAATATAATATAATATAATATATATATATATATATATATATATATATATATATATATATATATATATATATATATACTCACACACACACACACATATATATATATATGTGTGTGTGTGTGTGAGAATAAGAAGATTACTTCTATTATTTCTCCACATTTCTTTTGTTGTTTGTTTTACTTTTTCCTCTGTTTCTGACGTGTTTTATAGATAAAATATGATTTATTTTTAGCGGGACAGTTCCCATCTGGTCAGATTTGATTCATAATTAAAGTTCAGCGTTTTTAATGAAATTCCTTTCCAGTTTCAGCGTTTAATAGCGTAAATCTGGAAGCTTTCAATCTCACAGAAGCAAAATGCTAAAACACTTTTAAATAAATAAAAAATAATCGATTCAGTTTTCCGATAATAGGATTATTTTAAATGATCAGATTTCTCAGTCAGTTAAAAAAAACAAAACAGAACTATATTATGGTTTTGTAATAACATCAACCAACCAACATATTTTGTCTGTTTTTCTGAATTATCTTGATATTTTTAAAAAATAGAATTAATTTGAATCAAACAAAAGGAAAACAGCAGATTTTTATGAAAAATTAATAAATTTACTCATTAATTCCGGAAAAACTGGTTTATTTCCAGTTTTTGGCAAATCAACTTCAATAATAAAAATTTCTGAATTATATTCTGATCAATCGGTTGATAAAATTTCCCTCCATCTGATGACGTCAACGGAAGGTTTTGGGACAAAGTGTGACGTCATATGGAGCTGCGCTTCGCCGCTTTCACCGCTAGATGGCGACACGTCAGTTGTTGTTGTAAACAACAGAAAAACAAGCTGAAAACAAACAACAAACATTCCAGGATTTTGCCAGCAGCGAACATCTTAATAATCTGCGACTTAAAGCAAAAATAAACCTGAAATAACCACAAAATGATCATTAATAAGGAGATCTGAGCAGTAAATGATGATGATGATGGTGTGTATGTGTGTGTGTACGGGGGGGGGGGGGGGGGTGTCCTGTCAGGCTCCAGCTTCCATGTATATCATCTTATCTGGATGCATCGGGTTAATTGGGAGCAGAGCAGATACATTAGTAGCAGAAATGCCTCCATGTGAGATCATGTGAAGAGACCACCTGCAGGGCTTTCACTGCAGCTTCAACATCACTCATGTCAAGTCCTCTGCACCCGCTGACACAGCCAGAGCCCAGGCAAGAACATGGGTCCTTTCAGGCTCCGCAGGAAAAAAAAGCCAAGATGCAGGGGCTCTGACATCCCCCTGAAAGAGCAGGGGCGGGGGTCCTAAACGCTGTGGATGGCAGGACGTCCATCAGAGCATCCAATGGGACATTTAGGAACTTTGGCACATCAGACAGGCGCTGCTAACACACACCACCTTTATTCCTGGCTGCTAAAAGAAAGAAAGATCAAAGTTTGTGGAGATGAAAAGGTTCCTGCATGTCCTCCCCCTTTCCTCCCCCCTCTCCATTCAGCCTCTCCCTCTTTTACTACATGAAGAAAAGCTCCGGTGGAGAGGATTTTAACAATCATGGAGATACTCAAACTCGACCCCTGCCTCTAATTACCCCCCCCCCCCCCCAAGACACTCCACAGCGGGACAAAGCTGCACATTTATCAGCTGTTTTATTGTCAAAATAATTCAGATTTTCTCCGCGGAGTGAGACATCTACACTTTGTACAAATTTACACTTTCTTATAAAGTTTTTCTGTTATTTACAAGTTTTTACAGAAGTTTGGTATAAATACATAAAAAACAAGAACAAGTAAACATGGGGGGGGGGGGGTAGTAAGGCTTCATGGAGACCCGGGAGCGCGAGTCTTCATCAGTGTGTGTGTTTATCAAACTGCCTCGCGAGCCAGTCCCCCCTCAGACCTGCCCCCCCCAGTCAGACCTGGGACAGCGGCATCTGCTTGGGGCAGGACACCGAGCTGGCCGTCCCGGACCTCCACGTCAGCCCCGTGCTGACGTCACTGTACGTGGAGCCGCTCGTGCCCTTGCTCCCCCAGCAGCACCGCGTGCAGAAAGTCCTCCAGGACTCCACGGTCTTCCCGGACCAGATCCACACCCCGGACGTGATGCCCACCAGGAGGCACATGAAGTACTTGAGCATGAAGACGGCATAGTCCGGAGTCCTGCGGTCCCGGTCCAGCACGCAGCTGGCGCACGTGCGCGTGACCTCCCAGCTCTGCCGGTTGTGCTGCTCGTAGAAGTAACACGCCACGATGATGGTGGCGGGAACCGTGTAGAGCACCGTGAACACCCCGATCCGGACCATCAGCTTCTCCAGCTGGTCCGTCTTGGTTCCGCCCTGCTTGATGACGCTGCGGATCCGGAACAGCGACACGAACCCGGCCAGGAGGAACATGGTTCCGATGAACAGGTAGGTGACCAGGGGCGCGAGCACGAAGCCGCGCAGGGTGTCCAGGTTCTGGTTCCCCACGTAGCAGATGCCGGCCACCGAGTCACCGTCCACGGAGCTGAGCGCGAGCACGGCGATGGCCTTGATGCTGGGGATGAGCCACGCGGCCAGGTGGAAGTAGTGCGCGTAGCTCGCGATGGCCTCGTTGCCCCACTTCATCCCCGCCGCGAGGAACCAGGTGAGGGACAGGATGACCCACCAGATGGAGCTGGACATCCCGAACAGGTAGATGAGCAGGAAGACCAGCGTGCACAGCGCGGGCCCGGTCGTCTCGTAGTGGACGTGCTCCAGCTCCAGCTCGCGGCTGCACGCGACCTGCTCGTGCCCCGCGACCAGCCGGACGATGTAGCCCACGGACACGAACATGTAGCACGCGGACAGGAAGATGATGGGCCGCTCCGGGTACTTGAAGCGCTCCATGTCGATGAGGAAGGTGGCCACGGTGGCGAAGGTGGACACGAAGCACAGCACGGACCACAGCCCGATCCAGAACGCCGTGAACGCGCGCTCGTCGTGCGTAAAGTAGGGGTTGTGGCACGGCATGGCGCAGTTGGTGACCTGGCCCGTCCGGACCCGGTTGTAGAGCGGGTGTCGGTCCGTGGTGACCGGGACCATGGGCTCCAGACAACGGCAGCCCGGCTCGCAGGGCGCGGCGGGCGGCCTGGACTGGACCGAACCGGGTCTCGCGGGCTTGCTTCTGGGCGGGCTGGACCCCCTGCTGGGGTGCAAGGTGGGTTTGGACAGAACCGGGGACGCCGTGGTGGAGTCGGTTCTGTTGTAGTCCATGCACAGCGTGTCCGGGTTGCCCTGGACCGGCAGCAGGTCGCACCTCATCCGGTCCGGCCACGGGAAGCCGTACTGCCTCATGAGGGGCGCGCAGCCCGCACGCGCCCGCTCACACACGCTCCGGCACGGCGGAAGCGGCTTCTTGTAGTCCTCCAGGCAGATCGGGGTGTACATGCTGCAGAGGAAGAACTTCAGGTCCGGGGAGCACTGGATCTCCACCAGAGGCCAGAACTGGTGCACCTCCAGTCCCGCCTCGTCCTGCGTGTCGTGGTTGAACTGGTTGGGCATGTAGGTGTAGTTGTAGCCGATCCCCTTGCAGAGGGGCACGGCGATCTCCTGGCAGCTGATCTCCTTGGCGGTGGTGCTGCTGGATCTGGGCAGGACGGCCACCGACAGGAGCAAGTAGACCCCGAACAGGTCCATGGTGTCCGGCGTGTCGCTGCGGGGACACGAGCCGACAGAGAGCCTCCGGTCCGGTTAGAGGCTGCGCCGCCAGCCCATCGCGCCTCGCGGGGCTCTTCCACGGAGTTGCACGCGACGTGCAAGCCGTGTTTCCGCTGAGCTGAGGAGGACAGGGATCAGGCTTCAGGGCGGCGAGCAGCAGTCAAGATGGCTGAGAGGAGAATTCAGCTTATTGTGGAGGCTGCTCCGACCCTCACGCAGCTGAATAAAACATAAAGCCCACGCGCGACAGTCCGGTTCATCCACACAGTGAAAAAAGAAAACAAAAAGCACGAGGCTGTTTTATCCCTTCAAAACACAGAAAGACCACATCCAGGCGGTTTGACCCTCTCCGGTCCCGGTTCCCACAGAAATCCTCCTCCTCCGCTGAACGCTGCGATTTTATACTGCAGGCGGGTTGGGCACGCCCCCGCCCGCGCTGCTCCAATCACAGAGCGGGAGGGGCGGGGTTATCTCCAGTCAATCAATCTTTATTTATAAAGCTCATCATCACAAGAACTCTGCCGGTTTCAGCTGATCAGGTGTCGAAGATGGTTATAAAGATTAATTACAATATTAATATCACCATATTAATTACTAATTTATTACATAAAATGTATATATAAATATTGTTATTATTTTACTATTATGAATATATATTTATATTTATATATATATAATTTATATATATATATATATATATATATATATATATATATATATATATATATATATGTATATATATATATATATATATATATATATATATATATGTATATTTATAAGTGAAATTTATATGTATAATTACTAATTTATTACATTAAATGAATAAAAAAAATCTGCAATATGTAAGTAAATCTATCTATCTATCTATCTATCTATCTATCTATCTATCTATGTATGTGTATATATGTGTGTATATATCATACACACACATATATACATGTATATATATATATATATATATATATATATATATATATATATGTATATATATATATATATATATATATATATATATATATATATATATATATATAAAACAAATAGACCATTCATTAACACACATGCAGCCTGCTTTAACACACACATACTGTGAGGAGGGAGAACTCGTCAGGTTCTCGATGACAGTTTCTGCAGAATAGGTTCCAGTTTGGTAAATAGGCTAATTTGTGCGTGATAGGACTTCCCGGGGAGCTGTCTGTCCTCACCAAAAGCTGTTTTTATATTCTAAATGAGGTGCTAATGTTTCGTTTAACGCCTGCATGGAGCTCTGCAGGAGGCGTAATTGGACGAGGCAAAGACCAAGGCGCCACAAAAACCCTGCGACAGTGGCAGGGCCTCATATCAGCAGAGTCTGGCGGGATCTCAACCGTGATGGGACAGTAATCCCAGTTTCTCCTCCGGAAATTTTCTCTGAAGTCTGACACAGTACCATGTAGAATACACTGAAACTGCACTTCATAGGTCTCACATTTCTGTCACGGACGGGGTGAGAGGGGGGACTGGGGGGGGGGGGGGGGGGGGTCACATGCCCCCGAGTACACATGACGTAGAACATGTTTTCTGTGATGACAGGCGTGTAAAACATGGAGGAGATCAATAAACAGGAATAATTTATTCCACCTGCCAGTTCATAAAGGAAGTTACACGTGTCGTTAACAGGAAGTACATCATCGTCATCCAGCCACCCATCCATCCATCCATCCATCTTCTGCCACTTATCCGGGGTCGGGTCGTGGGGGCAGCAGCCTAAGCAGGGAAGCCCAGACTTCCCTCTCTCCAGCCACATTTGCCAACTCTGCGGGGGGATCCCGAGGCGTTCTCAGGCCAGCCGAGAGATATAATCCCTCCAGCGTGTCCTGGGTCTTCCCCGGGGTCTCCTCCCAGAGGAACGTGCCTGGAACACCTCACCAGGGAGGTGTCCAGGAGGCATCCTGACCAGATGCCCGAGCCACCTCAACTGGTTCCTCTCGATGCGGAGGAGCAGCGGCTCTACTCTGAGCCCCTCCCGGATGACCGAGCTCCTCACCCTATCTCTAAGGGAGAGCCCGGCCACCCTGCGGAGGAAACTCATTTCAGCCGCCTGTATACGAGATCTGGTTCTTTCGGTCACGACCCACAGCTCATGACCATAGGTGAGGGTAGGAACGTAGATCGACTGATAAATCGAGAGCTTCGCCTTCTGGCTCAGCTCCTTCTTCACCACGACAGACCGGCGCAGAGCCCGCATTACTGCAGACGCCGCACCGATATAAACTCATGGCTGCAGAATATTAAGCAGCTTTTGTACCTCGTGGTCTTCTGATTGTTATTGGTGGGAAATTATTTCTCCTGCAGCTGGAAAACCTTTATTTTTCAGCTTATTTAATACTGAGACAAATTTTAACTGGTTGGTGGTAGACTGGATCCTGCTAACAGAGTACCCTTAGCTTTAGCCTGCCTGCGTCTGTTAGCTGGTTAGCTCTGGGTTAGCTCTTATTCACCAGGCAGCTGGAAGCTGGACAGGCGTCCATCACCCCCCCTCCCCTCTTTGCCGATTTTTTATTTTCCTGGAGTGACGACATGTATGACGCTGCCAAGATGGCGACGCTGGGAACTTCCGTTCAGCTCTACAGAAACGTAGAGGTGACGTAGAAGAGGCTCCGCCCATCTTTCAGACAGCCTCTGGAGGACACACACGACGCTCCTGCAGAGTTTTGGGAACATAAGGAGCGGCTTCCTTCCTCTGGCGTCCGGTTTGGAACGTTTCTTCTTATTGATGAAGCGTCTCAGTGGTCAGACGTGTTAACGGCTGCCTGTTTGTGTAAACTCAGGTGAGATTCTGGTGGACGGTGATGATGATGATGGTGATGATGATTTACTCCGGCTTGCGGCTGCACGCTGTATAAACATTCCCTGAGAGCGGAGCCACAAAGAAACACTCTGAGACCAATGAATAAAATCCACCATCATGTCAAGATCCTAAGTTAATGTGCTCAGCTTGAAGCCCCTCGCTGCCGGCCGGAATCAAGTGGCGCGACTGAAAAAGAAGGAAGTGTGACAGCCTGCCAGATCCTGGACTTCCCCCAAACATGGCGAGCAGATATGCTAATGCAACTTTATCTTGTAAAGCAAAGCTTGGAGGAGATTTAGCCAATCTGCTGGACACAATTCCAAGAGCCTCGGTGGCATTTAGTGGGCTCACGCTAACCCGGGGCTGCTTGTTAAGACTTCATTAGCTGTGTTTGCTCAGGCCTCTTCTCTCCAAAGAGATGGGGGGGGGAGCTCCAGCCTCGGCCCCCACTATAGGCCCTCCATATGGGGCTTGTTTGCTCATGGCTGGGCTGGTAATCGCTTTCAGGTGGAGGAGATGCAGTAAGGCTGAGGGGATTTTAGAGATGCTCCCCTCCCCACGCCTCAAGCCCCAGCCCCCGCTGGCAGCTCCCTTCCACACAGTGGTACTCCTGAGGTGACGGAGCGTATAGCATGTACCCTGCGAATTAACCCACCTAGGGCCCATTACCTTAACAAACAGAGCCGGCCCTTCCAATCAGCCCACTGCTGGGAGGACAGCTGACCCCAGTAAATCCTTCCTCTCCGCTGCTATCGCTGCTCAGTGGGTGTGGAACTACAGACTCCAGTGTCGTTTGAACAGGAAGATGATGAAGAAATCTGCAGAAAAAAACTCATCTGCTTCTTGGTAAAGGAGGAAAAATAAATGATAACATGTAAAACATGAACTGTGGCCAAAAAAGATACAATTTCATGTCAGAGAACATTCCTGGAAAATAACTTCATCCTGAACTCTTCCTACGAAGCGTACCCTGAACTCTAGAGTAAACAAAACCAGTTTGTCATCAGGTCATTCCCAGTAGAGGATGAACAACATATCAGATGATGAAACTGAGAACACACATGTAAAAAGTTGGAGCAGGAGCAAGAAAAGGCTGGAAAATGAAACTGGAGGCATTTTTAACGAATAATCCAGTTAATTCGTAACAAATCTGGATATAAAGAAGCATTTCAGATAGAATGATAGACAGAGCTAAAAACTGTGGAATAATTTAAGAAACATGTTCCTCAGACTCTGAAGTTCCCACCATCTATATCATTTAAAGATTCAGAAGGAATCTCTGTATGCTGGGACCAGGCTGGTGATGTTCTGCATTAACAGCAGACATGATTCTCTACTGGAAACCAGTGCATGGACTCAGGAAGCTTCCAGAAACCAGTGTGAACCCAGTTCAGGCTGAAATCCACACCTGCAGGTTAAAGCTCCATCATATGTGAAGAGGATCCAGAAACACGCCGTCTTCTCTGGACCAAAGCTCATTTAAAATGTTCTGAGTGGAAACCTGGATGGAGATGTGGAATAGTTTGTGGACAGCATGGACGGCGTGTCCTGCAGACTAAAGAGGAGAGGGAGCATCCAGCTTGTTATCAGCCTGCATCTCTGATGGGATGGGGTTGCATTAGTGCCGATGGCGTGGGCAGCTTCCACATCTGGGAAGCTCCATCAATGCTGGAACATCTGCTCCCATCCAGACAACGTCTCTTTCAGGGAAGACCTTCCACCATGCTGGACCACATCCTGATGGTGGAACAGGAGAACTGGTCCAGCAGGACCACATCCTGATGGTGGGACAGGAGAACTGGTCCAGCAGGACCACGCTGGACCACGTCCTGATGGTGGAACAGGAGAACTGCTCCATCAGGACCACGCTGGACCACATCCTGATGGTGGAACAGGAGAACTGGTCCAGCAGGACCACATCCTGATGGTGGAACAGGAGAACTGGTCCAGCAGGACCACGCTGGACCACATCCTGATGGTGGAACAGGAGAACTGGTCCAGCAGGACCACGCTGGACCACATCCTGATGGTGGAACAGGAGAACTGGTCCAGCAGGACCACGCTAGACCACATCCTGATGGTGGAACAGGAGAACTGGTCCAGCAGGACCACGCTGAACCACATCCTGATGGTGGAACAGGAGAACTGGTCCAGCAGGACCACATCCTGATGGTGGAACAGGAGAACTGGTCCAGCAGGACCACGCTGGACCACATCCTGATGGTGGAACAGGAGAACTGGTCCAGCAGGACCACATCCTGATGGTGGAACAGGAGAACTGCTCCAGCAGGACCACGCTGGACCACATCCTGATGGTGGAACAGGAGAACTGGTCCAGCAGGACCACGCTAGACCACATCCTGATGGTGGAACAGGAGAACTGGTCCAGCAGGACCACGCTGAACCACATCCTGATGGTGGAACAGGAGAACTGGTCCAGCAGGACCACGCTGGACCACATCCTGATGGTGGAACAGGAGAACTGGTCCAGCAGGACCACGCTGAACCACATCCTGATGGTGGAACAGGAGAACTGGTCCAGCAGGACCACGCTGAACCACATCCTGATGGTGGAACAGGAGAACTGGTCCAGCAGGACCACGCTGAACCACATCCTGATGGTGGAACAGGAGAACTGGTCCAGCAGGACCACGCTGGACCACATCCTGATGGTGGAACAGGAGAACTGGTCCAGCAGGACCACGCTGAACCACATCCTGATGGTGGAACAGGAGAACTGGTCCAGCAGGACCACGCTGAACCACATCCTGATGGTGGAACAGGAGAACTGGTCCAGCAGGACCACGCTGAACCACATCCTGATGGTGGAACAGGAGAACTGGTCCAGCAGGACCACGCTGAACCACATCCTGATGGTGGAACAGGAGAACTGGTCCAGCAGGACCACGCTGAACCACATCCTGATGGTGGAACAGGAGAACTGGTCCAGCAGGACCACGCTGAACCACATCCTGATGGTGGAACAGGAGAACTGGTCCAGCAGGACCATGCTGAACCACATCCTGCATGGCGTCGCAGCAGCATGGTGGAACTGTCAAGAGTCAAATAAAGACATGAATGCTGCTTCATCTTATGCTAAACTAAGCTAGCAGTTTACTATGACAGTTTAGAGGTTAAATAAGCTGCTTAGGTCAGAAACTAAATTAAGCTAGCAGTTTAGCTTAGCTTAGCATCACATGTTGCTATTAGTGTATTGGTTTGAGAAAGCTAGCATGCTATATGAATGTATTTGTGGGTTTTCTTGTCAAGATTCAAATGAAGAGAGTAATACCATGACAAGGTCTTCATTTGGGGCGCTAACAGCTTAGCTTATGTTAGCAGTAGGCTGCGTTTATGTGTGGGATTGCTTTGTTGTTGAGTCAAATGAAGACACATACTACTGCATGTGATGCTAAGCAAAGCTAGTTTATCTGAGCATAATAGTTACTTAGCCAAGCCACCTGCCTTGTTTAGAATGAGACTTAGCTAGCAGGCTATGTTGGTCGCAAGTCAATCCCATTACTGCTAAATGTGATGCTAAAACAAGCAGAGACTTAGCTAGCAGGTTATGTTAGTAGCAAGTCGATCCCATTACTGCTAATTCTTATGCTAAAACAAGCAAAGACTTAGCTAGCAGGTTATTTTAGTATCAAGTCAATCCCATCACTGCTAAATGTTATGCTAAAACAAGCAGAGTTTAGCTGAGGAAGAGCTAACCTGCAAGACAAACTGAATAATGTGATTGGTGTACTAGGCGAATGAGTTATGGGTAGACAGCTAGCGTTAGCAGTGTGCTGTCCATCTTTGTTTCCCTACTTCCACCTTCCTCTTTCTGTGTGATGTAGTGTGAAGCAGATGGAGAGGGCAAGGATGGCCACCAGACAGAAGGAGGAAGAGAGGGAGAGGCGGAAAATGACAAGACAGGAAAGTGGCTAACCATTTCCAGAAGGTGATAGACGGAGAAGCGGCGAGGTAGCAGATGTGTAAAAACAGAAACGACCTTGTGGCGCTCGCGACTCGTTCTTGGCGGGAAGCGATCAAACCGTCCCCAGTCGCTGTCAGCGTACATCAGAGGCTGAGTGATGCCCCCGGCGAGCTACCCTGAGCGTTCATAGTGCTCATTAGCAGCCTGATTAAAACATGTTTATTTATGTAAACACAGTCTGCAGTTCCAGTGTTAACAGGCTTCACACTGGATTTACACAGAATGCTGTCAGTTTGTGGCAAAAAGAAAACATCTTTGGTAAACATTCTGGAAGCGCTGGCAGCATGGCGGAACTCTCGCCTGGGTGGTGTTCGTTTGTCAGTGGGAGGAAAATCTGCTTCCCCAAAGCCAGATAGTGGGACACCGATGACCTTATCTGCTGTATCCTCGCTCCACAACAAGCTGCTACAGCTTCAGTTCAGTGATTCATTTGTATTGATAATGAACCATAGACTGTATATAAAAGGTGGGCGGAGCCTTCGTGACGTCACCCGTAGGTTTCTGAAGAGCTGAATTGAAGCTGTAAACATGTTTATTCCTGCTGTAAACATGTTTATTTCTGCTGTAAATATGTTTATTTCTGCTGTAAACATGTTTATTTCTTCTGTAAATATGTTTATTTCTGCTGTAAACATGTTTATTTCTTCTGTAAATATGTTTATTTCTGCTGTAAACATGTTTATTTCCGCTGTAAACATGTTTATTTCTGCTGTAAACATGTTTATTTCTGCTGCTTTTTAACATGGGAGTCTATGGGGATTTGCTCTGTTTTGCAGCCCCTAGTGGATGAAGGGGGAACTGCAGTTTTATGCACTTCCACATTGACTTTACTTTAAACCGCCGGAGGCTCCGTCCATCTTTCATATATGGTCTACGTAATGAACACAGCTAGCTGCTGCGCTAGCTGCTGTGTTAGCTGGGACGGCTTTCACTGCGACCAGCAACAAAGCTTCAAAACTACGTCATATTTTCTGTTGTGGGGAAGAAGCTTTTCAGGGAAAATACTTCATTTTGTACATTTGTCGACGTCCATCAACTATTTTCCTACTTTCAGTTTCACAAGGAGGAAGCAGAACAAGCTGGATTTATACACTAACTTACATTGTTTAGTGCTAATTTGATGCTTTTTTCTTCTCATCATAAAAAAAGTAAGAAGACAAAAAAGCCGTAAGCGGACAAACGAGATGAAAATAAATAAATTGCTGAGTTGCAGAAGAATTTCATGCCACTAAGTCCAGATGGAAATGTTTCTGCAATGCAAGCTGAAATAAAACTTTATTATATCATCATATCAGTCTTTACAACCAAAACAGAATCATGAAAATCAGTCATGGAAAATAATAAAATTCCAAAAATTAGAAATGTATGAGGTAATAAGAGAACAGAAGAGAATGAAATAAATGAAATTTAAATAAGTAAATAATAAAAACTGTAAAATGTACATTAGTCAGATATAAGAAGGGGAAAAATAAACTAAATGAAGTATATAATATACTGTTTTTTTCATGAATAATAATAACAATAATAATGATAATAATAATAATACTCAGTAATACTACATATATAGAGTAAATAAGGAGGAAGCAATACAAAGAAAAAAATGAACTAGAATAAATAATTTTATTGTAGAAAATTACTGTAATAATAATATAATAATAATAGAAAAGGAAAATGACATAATTTAATCTATTTTATCCAGGAACCAAAAAGTCCTTGAAAAGATGGATCTTTTTCACAACAGCGTAAAAATTTCCTTTAGTCATCTGGAAATTAAGGAAGCTGCATGGAGCAGCTGATTGCATCACACAGGTGAGGCTCGGTGTTCTGCAGCTTTCCTGTCGCTGATCGGACCCCTCCCAGTAAGGACTGGGAATGGCTTCCGGAGCCAGTAAAGATGGGCGTGTCAGCGTGGCGGCTAATTGTCCCATCAGCTGTTTGCAGCCGTTATGCTGCTTCTCATCACAGCGTCACAGTTTGACAGAAAGTATCTGCAGAAGGAAAGTTTTGCAAGGTGAGCAGCCGAGGTTGGGAGGAGGGGTGGGGGGTTGGGGTTGGGGGGGGGTCTCCTGAGCTGAGCTGAGGTGATTGACAGGCTACACGCTAAGCTCACCTGAGCTTCTGACCTTCCGTTTCACATCTCACCGTGGCTCTCCTCCTCTTTCCCTCCTTTTGTCAGAGGGAAACCTGAGCAGCGCTTCATCCAGGCTGGGATGGCTCCAGGCTTTCAGGGGGGGTGGGGGGTCGTTGTGGGGGGGGGGGGGTCACAGGGAAACAAAGGCCATTCAGGAAAAGCGCTCGGAGACAGGCAGACTCCCACCGCAGATAACGCTCCACGTTTGCAGAGTCAATGGCACCAGCGGCATGGTGACCGGAGGGGGGGGGGGGGTCAGGCTGGCAGGTGAGTCAGAGCAGCGCTCCACAAGAACATTCCAGAAACGGCTGAAAATATTCCACACAGAGGTCGTAATCCTCTTTCTGCTGCTAATCTTTCATTTCAGAACCTGCTTAGGAGGTTTTGTTCAGTCCAAACAGCGTCGTGGCGACTCTGGAAGTTCGTTTGCAGAAGTTAAAGACATGTTCGTCTCATCTGAGCAGGAAAACTCATCCAGACTGAAGGGCAGCAGCCGATCATCACAGTTTCCCCCTTTATGCAGGAAAACATGCAGATAAAATGCTTTCCATTCCCTTCTCTTGGTTTTTAGCATTTAAAAACTTCCTGGCCTAAAAACACGCTTTTCTGCCTCGTTTTGATGACACAGCATGTCCGCCACATTTACCATGTTTTTATCACATTTAATAAACAGGATTTATTAAAATCCTGCATCACGGCAGCTTCCTGCTGGTGAACCTGCAGCTGGAGACGTACAGTTCCTGTTTCCGGATCAGCTTTCAGGCCATTTTCCTCTCATTCCTCTGGACAGCCGTTTTCCTCCTCATCCCATGCTTATGGTGTCCCTCAGGGGTCTGTTTTAGGGTCCTCGTCGGCAGATTTTAAGCTGTTTTTACAACATCTCTGCTGCTATGCAGATGATATTCACCTTTAATTTAATCCTCAGTTTGTTCCTAAACTACAGATCTTTCCTGCACTTTAATGATGAATAAACTGAAATCTGGTCTTTTCCTCGGATGGTTTTCTACCAAAGACAGTCCAGTCTCCCGTCCCGATGTAAACCCGGTTATTTCCACATTGTGTCTTGTTCTGAGCTGGAAAGGATCATACATGCTGACATATCTTTCAGCCTGGACTCATTTAATAGCCTCTGTCATAAATCTCTGGAAGATGTTGCAGAGCACTCCTGAAAGCGTCTTCACTGAAAAATGCTCACATCAACCACCTTGTTGGCTCCAATCCTCTACAGAGTCCATGACAAAGTTCTGGTTTAAACATTAAACATGGTCAAAACCTGCAATACGTCAACCGTACGTCCTGGGGTCATGTGATCACAGTCTGCTCGCATAACTGGCTAAAAAACAAAGATGACAGAGCTTTGAAAATATTCTGGTTGCTTCATGAAGGTTTCCTGCAAAAAGACAACCGCAGACTTTAGGACAGTTTCCACTCAGAACATTTTAAATGAGCTTTGGTCCAGAGAAGACGGCGTGTTTCTGGATCCTCTTCACATATGATGGAGCTTTAACCTGCATGTGTGGATTTCAGCCTGAACTGGGTTCACACTGGTTTCTGGAAGCTTCCTGAGTCCATGCAATGGTTTCCAGTAGAGAATCATGTTATAATGCAGAACATCACCAGCATCCAGCCTGGTCCCAGAATACAGAGACTCCTTCTAAATCTCTGAATCTGTAGATATTCTACACTGGATGGAGTCAAAGTCTGAGGAACAATTTTCTGAATCTTTACAGCCAATCAGCTCATAATGTTCATGAAACAGTAAAATATCTTTTATCTTCTGGTACATCGTTTCTCTCCTACTGGGGATAAAATAAGGGTTCATTGCATTCTGGTTTTATTTACGTTTTAAGCAGCATTCCAGCTGTTTTTTATGTAATTTGGATTGTAAATCACTCCTTATTTAAGTTCTCTTTGCACTGAAGGAAAACCTGTTCCTCTTGCGTAGATTTCCTGCTAAACAGGAGTGAGAAGAAGTTTCCCAGGACCAAACTTCGTGTTGTTTTTGAGTTGCTCTAAATGAATGAATGCTAAATGTAAAAACTGTTTACTGCAGTAATAACCCAACAAACTCAGGTAAAACGGCCAAAAGAGGCGTTCCTCTTGTCTTTATCCTCCGTTGGACACCTCGTCCCGTCTTTAAGGCTTCATCCATCATCTGCGCTCGTCAGACTCTGTTCCTCCTCTTCAGTTCTCTGAGCAGGTTTCTGTGCCTGTCATTCTTCTGCCTTTTGTATCGGCGGGTCTTTTTGCTATTGAAAGCCGCCTCCACCCTAACCCCCCTCTCCCCTCTCACCCATTCACTCTAGGGCCTAATTATGAGATAGCTCAGAATAAATACATGTATTTCTGCTCCTGCAATGGAGGGGGGGGGGGGGGGCTCCTCCTGCTCCTGACAGGAGGCTCAAGCAGGGTTTTATTCAGCCAGGTCTTTCGCTGGTCGCTGGCTCGGGAGATTTTCTGGGTGCAATAATTGTGTCTCATTAATTCTTACTGTAATGTCGGGCAGCTAAACAGGCTGTGCAATTAGGGGGCTGATCCCTGAAAAGGTCTGCTAATCAGGGGACAAAGCTGCAGCTCAGAGGCCATTAGGCCTGGAGGAAGTGCTTGTTTGGTGAGGAGTGCTCCGCCATGCCTTCATCTCCTTCTGAATGGGGTGAGGATGAAACCTTACAGGTGTTCCTGCACCTGAAAGCCTGCTGCTGTTGTCTGTAAGGCTCTCAGCACAAACAAAAGCTGCTTCCTGCCCTGGAATTTGCAGGATCAACGGCGGATTTCCTGCCGACAGCAAAACTCTAAACCTCCTCAGCCCAACTGCTGACTGCTCTGCAGAAAGCCTGAACAGGCTTCTGATTGGCTGCTCTCAGAGACATCTAGTGCATCCAGAGAACCCCCCTACTGCCCCCCCTCCATGCTTCCTCCTCCTCTTCAGCAAGCTGCTCCTCCAAACGGCTGGAGGACCTCTCCGCCGTCTGGGACGGATGAAACTGGAAGATCCTAACATTTCCCATCGTCCCTCTGAGAGCTTCGTCTCTCATCCCGTTAATCACATCGTCAGGAAGCTGATGGAGAAGAAACAAACTCCTCGTTAGAATTAAGCTTCGAGTTTCTGACATGATGAGCCTGAAACCTCCGGAACACAGCGAGAGACGAGCAACGTTTCATCCCAGCAGAAGATAAACAGCATGTCTGGTGCAGGATGTGGTCCAGCATGGTCCTGCTGGACCAGTTCTCCTGTTCCACCATCAGGATGTGGTTCAGCGTGGTCCTACTGGACCAGTTCTCCTGTTCCACCATCAGGATGTGGTCCAGCGTGGTCCTACTGGACCAGTTCTCCTGTTCCACCATCAGGATGTGGTCCAGCGTGGTCCTACTGGACCAGTTCTCCTGTTCCACCATCAGGATGTGGTCCAGCGTGGTCCTGCTGGACCAGTTCTCCTGTTCCACCATCAGGATGTGGTTCAGCGTGGTCCTACTGGACCAGTTCTCCTGTTCCACCATCAGGATGTGGTCCAGCGTGGTCCTACTGGACCAGTTCTCCTGTTCCACCATCAGGATGTGGTCCAGCGTGGTCCTGCTGGACCAGTTCTCCTGTTCCACCATCAGGATGTGGTTCAGCGTGGTCCTACTGGACCAGTTCTCCTGTTCCACCATCAGGATGTGGTCCAGCATGGTCCTGCTGGACCAGTTCTCCTGTTCCACCATCAGGATGTGGTCCAGCGTGGTCCTACTGGACCAGTTCTCCTGTTCCACCATCAGGATGTGGTCCAGCATGGTCCTGCTGGACCAGTTCTCCTGTTCCACCATCAGGATGTGGTCCAGCGTGGTCCTGCTGGACCAGTTCTCCTGTTCCACCATCAGGATGTGGTCCTGCTGGACCAGTTCTCCTGTTCCACCATCAGGATGTGGTCCAGCGTGGTCCTGCTGGACCGGTTCTCCTGTTCCACCATCAGGATGTGGTTCAGCGTGGTCCTGCTGGACCGGTTCTCCTGTTCCACCATCAGGATGTGGTTCAGCGTGGTCCTGCTGGACCAGTTCTCCTGTTCCTCCATCAGGATGTGGTCCAGCGTGGTCCTGCTGGACCGGTTCTCCTGTTCCACCATCAGGATGTGGTTCAGCGTGGTCCTGCTGGACCGGTTCTCCTGTTCCACCATCAGGATGTGGTCCAGCATGGTGCAAGGTCTTCCCTGAAAGAGACGTTGTCTGGATGGGAGCAGATGTTTCAGCATTGATGGAGCTTCCCAGATGTGGAAGCTGCCCACGCCATCGGCACTAATGCAACCCCATCCCATCAGAGATGCAGGCTGATAACAAGCTGGATGCTCCCTCTGCTCTTTAGTCTGCAGGATGACCAGGATGCAGAAGATAACCAGCATCCAGCCTTGTCCCAGCATACAGAGATTCCTTCTAACTGTTATGCTAAAAATGGCTAATCCAGCATCTTATTCTTCCTGTCTCTTCTCTGAGATCTCTCCAGCCAGTAAAAGTCAGTCGGATGTTGACTCATCTGTCCTTTTCTGTCTTTGTCTAATTATCTCTTCTTGGTTTTTAATGAATCAGCCGTAGTTTGCGTTAAAAACAGTCGTGTCGTCAAGTGAAATGCAGCTGTGAAGACGCTCTAGGAGGGATCTGCAGACCAACATCAGCGTCAGAAGTGTAAGTAATGAACTTTTACACCAAAACGAGTCAGAAAGTAACGCATCCATGTCCCCGTCATACAGAGACTCCTTCTCTTTTTCTAAAACACCCTCCATCATTATTGTAACATATTAACCTTTGTGCCCATTAGCTGTAATCCGTCAGTAAACCAGGAACAATAACAAAACATTCTGCCGACTCTTCCAGCAACGGGAACGGCTGATAGGTCGTTTCATGAGAAACCCTCACCGTGCCGTTAGTCACATCATCCTGGAGTTCAGTAAATAAAAGTTCTCCTTCCCTCCCAGTCATCTTGTTTACAGCTAACGCTGAGTACGTTCACATCTGCCAGGCTTGTCTGTGTATACGCTCTTCGCCCTCGCCGCAGTAACGGTGGATTCTAGGTAACCAACTGGATGTTCATCTGACAGCAGGACGAGACCCAGAGCTGCAGACGGAGCAGAACCAGGATGGGTTTCACAGTTTGGCTCGGATTGTTCCAGAACTTTCCAGCTGTTTACAGAGGATCTGGGAGGAACTGGCAGGTGAGAAGGAAGTGACATCAGGGTCAGAGGTCACAGGGTTTCCAGGCCCCCGCAGTGTCTCCTCCTGGCTTTCCCAGTGAAACGAGAAGGGATCGGGTCTCACCTGGTTTGTCCACTGTTCCAGGGACTGACCACGGCTCAGGTTCCCATGGCCTCTGACCTCTACGCCTTATTAGTAAGAACACCAAGTTAGGACCAGAACCAGGAGGGAAAACCTCCATCTGGACCAGAACCAGGAAGGAAAACCTCCATCTGGACCAGAACCAGGAAGGAAAACCTCCATCTGGACCAGAACCAGGAGGAACCCCTTTCGGCTGCTCTGATTGGCTCTGTGGTGTTCTGTCCTTCAAGGCGATTGGCTGTTCCTGCTGTCAATCAGTCTGATAACGGCGCTAATGCTACCTAGCAGCTAACAGTGATGCTAACATGTTTTAGCTTCAGTCTAAACTTCCAGAAAACAAAAAAAATGTAAATTATTTCAGAGTAAGTTCAAGTTTTTTCTTCGCTCACGTTTCCTCATCATCCTCGTTTGCTTTGAAACGAGGAAGGAAAAAATACGAAAAAAAACTTTTCTTTAACATGAATCTGTGTTTATTTAACAGAAGCAATGAGGATGAAGAGATGAGGAGGAGGATGGAGAGGAAGGTGAGTTTAGGAATAATATAAATGCAGACATTAAGTCACACCGAACCGTTATGTTACGTAAACGTGATATTTTACAGAAACGCATTTTAGTTTTAATACACATCAGAAAAAACAATAATAATCATTTTAGAGGTTTTAATAGAAATTATTCTATTTTTGATGTAAATGAAGGCCAGAGTTCCCCGCTGTAGTGTGCTCGCCTGGCACGTTCTGGAACGTTCTGCAGCTCTGTGCACCATCGCTGCTCCGTGCACCATCGCTGCTCCGTGCACCATCGCTGCTCCGTGCACGGCTTCCTTCTGTTTCCCTGAAGAAGACTTCCACACAGTGGCTGGAAAGTGACCTGAAACTGTAAGGCGTCCATTCTGTGGCAGGATGAGGCGGTAGGAGGGGCAAGCGGCGGTACGAACTGGACTGCCCGTCCACCTCCCATGCAGATGGACGGATACGAAGACAGCCGTTCACCTGACAACAGGTTGCATCTGCTGGAGGTGTTTTACTGTCAGAAGGAGATCTCCCGCCTTGCGGTGACTAACTCCTCAGTGACGGACATCTTCCCCTTCAGGTGGTCAGCAGAGGAGAAAAAGCCAAACATTTGTCCCGTGGGAACTGTGATTGGCCGATAATTTAAGGGAATCTCATGACAACGCTGCCTGTTGGTCAGAAAAGTTTATTTCCTGTGAAGTCTGCGTTCTTCCCAACGGTGTCCCTAAAAACGCCGCTGGTCATGTGACCTGTCTGGCTTTCCTGGTTCTCCTCTCAGCAAGTTAAAATGGAATCTTAAGATCCTTCTGGTAAATATTCAGCTGGCAGATCCTTCTGGTAAATATTCAGCCAGCAGATCGTTCTGGTAAATATTCAGCCAGCAGATCGTTCTGGTAAATATTCAGCTAGCAGATCCTTCTGGTAAATATTCAGCCAGCAGATCGTTCTGGTAAATATTCAGCTAGCAGATCCTTCTGGTAAATATACAGCTAGCAGATCCTTCTGGTAAATATACAGCTAGCAGATCGTTCTGGTAAATATTCAGCTAGCAGATCCTTCTGGTAAATATTCAGCTAGCAGATCCTTCTGGTAAATATTCAGCTAGCAGATCCTTCTGGTAAATATACAGCTAGCAGATCCTTCTGGTAAATATACAGCTAGCAGATCGTTCTGGTAAATATTCAGCTAGCAGATCCTTCTGGTAAATATTCAGCTAGCAGATCCTTCTGGTAAATATTCAGCTAGCAGATCCTTCTGGTAAATATTCAGCTAGCAGATCCTTCTGGTAAATATTCAGCTAGCAGATCCTTCTGGTAAATATTCAGCTAGCAGATCCTTCTGGTAAATATACAGCTAGCAGATCGTTCTGGTAAATATTCAGCTAGCAGATCCTTCTGGTAAATATTCAGCTAGCAGATCCTTCTGGTAAATATTCAGCTAGCAGATCCTTCTGGTAAATATTCAGCTAGCAGATCCTTCTGGTAAATATTCAGCTAGCAGATCCTTCTGGTAAATATTCAGCTAGCGGATCCTTCTGGTAAATATTCAGCTAGCATATCCTTCTGGTAAATATACAGCTAGCAGATCCTTCTGGTAAATATTCAGCTAGCAGATCCTTCTGGTAAATATTCAGCTAGCGGATCCTTCTGGTAAATATTCAGCTAGCAGATCCTTCTGGTAAATATTCAGCTAGCAGATCGTTCTGGTAAATATTCAGCTAGCAGATCCTTCTGGTAAATATTCAGCTAGCAGATCCTTTTGGTAAATATTCAGCTAGCAGATCCTTCTGGTAAATATTCAGCTAATGTTCCATTTTTCACCTCGTCGTCTCGCTGCTTTCAGCTTCCCTCCTTTCTCCTGTTGACTTTGATTCGAGGCCTCATCTTAATTAGTTTCTCTGTTTAGCTTTTTCCCAGTGCGAAACAACGGCACGCCGCACCTCCAATGCAGCTTTTTTTACTCATTATTTTGCATGCAGGCGTGTGACAGCGGGGAACCTTATTAGGCCGGATAATTTATAGGGTGACAAGCAATCCAATTAGGTCTAATTGGAGGCTGATAAAGCCTTTAGAGGTGTCCTTAACTGACTGCAGCCAGCGTTGCATCCTCGCACCCCTGGACTCCTTCCTCTCATCTGCATGAATGTGGCGTTTGGTTTGTGTCAAATTCCTGCACGATAATAGAAACGTATTCATGTGTTTTAACAAAGCGGAGGGGACTTTCATGGGGAGAAAACCAGGAATAAAGTCGTAGGTGTTGGAAGCAAAGGAAACGAGGATTCATGACGTTTCCATGTAGAAAGAAAAACACGTTAAAGATGCAGAAAGTTCAATAAATAAAATAAAACAGTTCAGTTGTTCTTTTTCAAATTTCCTCAGAAACGACTTAAAAACTGGAATTTATTCAGTTTTTCCTGGAAATCCAAATGTTTCCTCAACTCTGCATCTTCCTCTGCGCGGTGAAGTTATGATGCACTTCTTCTCTACGGTGGCCCTGAAGCGCCAAACACAACGACAAATCAAAATACTTTAAAAAAAAATAAAATAAAAAAAAACAAGCAAAAAAAGAGAAATTGACAAACATAACTACAAATTTAAACACACAACAAAAACACAATAAAAACGGAAATTGATGTTTAAATAAAAACAGAGTTACATGAACCCACCGGCAGAACAAACCAGTAACGTTACAAACAGCTGATTGGATGTCGGCGCCATCGTCCCATCAGCTGTGGGACTCATACCTCGCTCTGCCGGCAGCTTCATCTCATTTTAAACTGTCCTGTTTTTCAGTTTCAGGTTTTTTTCCGCTCTCCACCAGAAGTGAGAACTTTATTTGGTCTCGAGTCCACGAGGATGAACAGCGTCATTCTGTCCTCGTGGACGTGATTGGCGGCATCTTGCAGCGTATTCTCGACACGTCAGCAGAGTTTAACTTTATTCTCGTGAGGCTTGGCGAAGTACTCTGATTGGTCAGACGTCTGAGGTGGGCGTGGCTAACATGGAGAGGCTTTTAGGAAGCTGCCGCTGCTGCAGGTTGAAGGTTGTACTGCATTGAGAAGCTGTTTACAGCTTCCAACAGGAAAACCACAACCAAGCGACCGCAGCTCCGATCCAGACCAGGAGGAACGGTCCAGACCAGGAGGAATGGTCCAGACCAGGAGGAATGGTCCAGACCAGGAGGAACGGTCCAGACCAGGAGGAACTGGTCCAGACCAGGAGGAACTGGTCCAGACCAGGAGGAACGGTCCAGACCAGGAGGAACGGTCCAGACCAGGATGAACTCCAGACCAGGAGGAACGGTCCAGACCAGGAGGAACTGGTCCAGACCAGGAGAAACTGGTCCAGACCAGGAGGAACGGTCCAGACCAGGAGGAACGGTCCAGACCAGGAGAAACTGGTCCAGACCAGGAGGAACGGTTCAGACCAGGATGAACTCCAGACCAGGAGGAACTGGTCCAGACCAGGAGGAACGGTCCAGACCAGGATGAACTCCAGACCAGGAGGAACTGGTCCAGACCAGGAGGAACTGTCCAGACCAGGAGAAACTGGTCCAGACCAGGAGGAACGGTCCAGACCAGGAGGAACGGTCCAGACCAGGAGGAACGGTCCAGACCAGGATGAACTCCAGACCAGGAGGAACTGGTCCAGACCAGGAGGAACTGTCCAGACCAGGAGAAACTGGTCTGGACCAGGAGGAAATGGTCTGGAACTGGTCTAAAATATTCTCCTGAAAACTCCAGATGTAAAATATGTCTGATGCATGTCTGAGTTATTTAGACGGTCACAGGGTGAGAATGCAAAGCCTGAATGAAGACAAAAGATGCGTTAAAATCCTGATGATAGTTTAGTAACGGAACTGCAATGGAAATTAAAGCTAAGATGGCACATCCCAATAAAACACTGTTGGTCCCAGAAACCAGTCAGACCAGCAGGTAAACCAGTCAGACCAGCAGGTAAACCAGTCAGACCAGCAGGTTAACCAGTCAGACCAGCAGGTTGATGGCTGCTCTGCCAGACGTCCAGTGACATGTCAGTGTTTACATTAGAGGAACAGAAACTGGTTTTAGCCTGATAAAGAGGTCTCTGGCTGAGGTCTGGTTGACGGCTCTGTCTAAAGCCTGGAAGGTTTCCAGCTGGGCTGGTTTAGCCGACATTAAACATGTTTACAGGCTTATTGGACATGTTGAAATAACATGTAAAAGTTCCCTTTTCTCCAGATCTGTGTCTCTGTCGCACATTTCGCCCGACTTTAACAAATAATCCACCTTCAATGAGGAAACACGTTGCAGATGAAGTCTTCTGGTAGTTACCCTGGCTACCTCTGGTAGTCACCAACATGCACGGCTGGTGGACGCATGAATCTTGAAAAGAGTCTCGCGTGTTTCCACCAGTCAGTCCCACCTCGCCACAGATTCAACCAAAACAAATGCTTTTCTTGTTCTTGCAGCTTGGAGAACCAGAACAAAGTTCTCGCTTGACGTGGGTCATCAGAAGCTTCCAGCCTTCTGGCATGGCATCCTGGGAGACATCTGGGACTCCCTCCTCCACCAGTTAACCATGTGACCCCAACAAGTCCAGGAAAACTAATAAAGCAGCACATTGTCACCAACAGACAAACAATCCTGACTTTCCTTCAGCTCCTGCAACAGGAGGAGAAGCAGGAGGGGAAGCAGGAGGACTTGGCTTTGACACAGTCCAACTCCCACCAACAGCTCACTGCTAGTCTGTCCTCTTTAAGGGGGATCAAAAGGCAAATAAGCGGGGGTGTTCCCATATCTGATCGGCCTCCGGCTAGCTTTGGAACATCATGCAGGTAATCACAGGTCCCGCTTTGAAATACCTGACGCACCATTTGCACTTGTGAACATCGTGGTTGCCGTTCCGGCCTTGGAGCGCGTGCAGTCTGATGCGGTAAAGAAGCAGGGAGATTATCTGGTCGTTAAAACCTCCTGATGACGCAGATGGACAGAAAGCTGCGAAGAGTCGAGTCCCAGGACGGAGACACTGGGTCAGCAGCGTGGAACTGAGATGGTCATGTGACCCTCCAGCTGGTCTACGGAGGTTTTCCAGAGGTTTTACAATCCAGACACAACATGATGTGTGAAAATATCAGACTGTGTTTCATATAGAATATATTTACTCCTGTCTGCTTTTGCAGTTCTTCAGAGGCTCTACACGCTAAATCCACGATAATTGTTCCATAAAACCGTTATTTATTACAGTAGTTAACAAGTTTAACCGTGAACCATCGGGTTCCGCACCCGGGCCGATTTTATGTGTTTTTATATAAAATCTATAGAACAAATCTGTTAGATGCTCCATGTTTCCGTACTACTGCGCAGTAGTGTTTTATCAATGAAGGTATCAGTGCTTTTCTGATAAAGTAATAAAACATATTAACTATCTGTTTATCATCTACAGGGCTGTGAGAGAGACATCTGGGACATTAAAGCTGAGTTTGGTCCTCCTTCTAAGAGTCATGTTCCTCTGGGTGAAGTGGTTCCTCGTCCTGATAGAAATCTAGTTAGACCCCTCAGTTTACTGTAAATCTGTAAAAACTCTGACCAATCCAAATGTTCCGACCCAAATGGAGTTGTTCATTTCTTATATTTCCTAAGCTTCTTCTCCCGGCTCCCCTCCTCCCCCTCCAGCAGCGCATACCTGATAGCCACACCCTGCATATAAACAGCGTGTTAGGATGAAAATACAAAGTAGTGAAGAAGAAACTCGGAAGGCAAACATGGCTGAGAAAATGCAGGAAGGATTTCCCAACCCGGCTCGGTTTATTTGCCTCCTCCTGCTAAACAGCTGAGAAAGAGAAAATCGTTGGTGGAAAAAGCCGCGGATCAAAAAGGAGCAGAACCAGAGGGGGAGGAGCCAAGGCAGGATGAGGAGCCAAGACAGGGGAGGAGTCAGGACAAAGGGAGGATCCAAGGCCAGGGGAGGAGCCAAGGCAAGAGGAGGAGCCAAAGGCAAGGGGAGGGTCACGACAAGGGGAGGAGCCAAGACAGAGCGGTACCTTCCCTACCTCACCTACCCCAGCTTTAAAACACACAAACTGTGCCATTATTTTCCCAACAACTCGAGGGCAGCCCCTCACTGGTTAAGGGGTCAAAAATAGGTTTAAATCATTTTATTCCCCATGAAATAGCTCACCATCACTACCATGTTGCTAAGAGACCTCTATTTTCACCTGGACATGATGATGAAGACACTTCCTGCCAGACTTTCCACCAATCAGAGAGCTTAAACTGACGGTAACGTCCAATCAGGAGCAGCCAAAGATCAACAAGTGATGAGAAAAGCAGGAAAACAATGATCCTCTATGGCTGGAATAAAGCCAAGAAGACGTTTGGGATGCAGCTGAGGTGGAGGTGCTGCAGTGTGGACAGCAGGTAGATAGCAGCAGGAAGAAGTGTGGAAACATGGAAACAGTTGTTGTTGTGTTTGTCTCAGTGCCAGCAGATGACAGTTTGATTCAAGTTTGAGATGTTCAGAGGTGTCCCACAGAGATCTGTACTCAGCCCGCTTCCTTTTCATCATTATAAACAAAAGCCTGTCTGCAAGTCTCACATTCAGCCAAGAGGATGTTTTTGCTGCGTAATGGTCGTTTTATGTGAAAAAAAGAGCAAAAACATGCAGACTATAATCAGTAAATAGGAGCTGAGCTGCAGTGAGATGTTGCAGAAACACTGAGGGTGGACACGTCATTTTAATTAGAGCTGTAACACATCACTACTTCACCTGTGGCAAGGTGACTAATAATACAGGAAAGGGTAGGAGGAGGGGGTTGCTGCCTTGTTATACTAGTACACATTCTTTTTCTTTAAGAAATTGCTCCTCCCCTTTGGAGTAGAGTTATTATTTTCCAAGTTCAGACTCCGTGAGTATAACAAACAGCGCCCAGTGATGTGGGTTTCAGATGATTAATGAAACAGGAACAGAGATTTTCAGCCAGTTAGGATCATTAAAATGCTTCTGGGATTACAATTACAAATGCAAACAGTCCTCAACTTGGGCACGTTGGGATTCCTGCAGACTTTAGCAGACAAGCTGTCAGAATCCTTATCGTTGGGACTTTATCTCGTTCATTTGGCAGAGGGGAGTGTTGGTACTTGCCCTTCCCCTAAACAACACACTCGCAGGGTTTCTCTACCCCCCACCCCCGCCTCATTCACAGAGCAACCAACCAAGCAGAGCCCACACTTTAGCCTGCAGTCATATCACACCCAGCAGCCTGGCTGGAGTCAATATCACTGCGGGCAGAAAAATCCTGCCATAGAGCACCCCCCTCACCCCGCTTCAATCTGACACTTGGCACAAGAGCTTGCTCAATGTAAATCACTCCCCCCTTTCACTAACACACACCAACACGCATGTCAGAACTCGCTTTCAGCCACCGTGAGACCAATTAATCATGTAGTAGTCATGTGCTGTTCATGAACGAGCCGATTCTTTGAATTGAAAAAGTAGAACCGATTCCTTTCTAAAGGAACTGGATCTTTAGAAGGGGCAGGACATTATTTTCTTATAGATAAACCACTCTGTCAGTTAATAATGTTCGGGTTTTAGTCTTTATTTACTTCATTTACTTGGTATGACTCTGGGTATAGTTGTTTAAGTTTTACTTTACGAACGAAGACGTAAGAGACGAACGAAGACGGCGACGTAAGCGACAAACGAAGACGGCGACGTAAGAGACGAACGAGGACGGCGACGTAAGAGACGAGCGAAGACGGCAACATAAGAGATGAACGAAGACGGCAACGTAAGAGATGAACAAAGACGGCAACGTAAGAGATGAACGAAGACGGCAACGTAAGAGATGAACAAAGACGGCAACGTAAGAGATGAACGAAGACGGCAACGTAAGAGATGAACAAAGATGGCAACGTAAGAGACGAATGAGGACGGTGACTCAAGAGACGGATGAAGACGGCAACGTAAGAGACGAACGCAGACGTCAACATAAGAGATGAACGAAGACGACGACGTAAGAGACGAACGAAGATGGCGACGTAAGAGACGATTGGGGACGGTGACGTAAGAGACAAACGAAGACGTCGACGTAAGAGACGAACTAAGATGAACAAAGACGGCGATGTAAGAGACGAATGAAGACGGCGACGTAAGAGACGAATGAAGACGGCGACGTAAGAGACGAACAAAGACGGCGATGTAAGAGACGAATGAACATGACAACGTAAGAGACGAATGAAGACGGCGATGTAAGAGACGAATGAAGACGGAGATGTAAGAGACAAATGAAGACGGCGACGTAAGAGACGAATGAAGATGAACTGAGACGGCGACGTAAGAGACAAATGAAGATGAACAAAGACGGTGACGTAAGAGACAAATGAAGACGGCGATGTAAGAGACAAATGAAGACGGCGATGTAAGAGACAAATGAAGACGGCGATGTAAGAGACAAATGAAGACGGCGATGTAAGAGACGAATGAAGATGAACTGAGACGGCGACGTAAGAGACAAATGAAGACGGCGACGTAAGAGACAAATGAAGACGGCGACGTAAGAGACGAATGAAGATGAACAAAGACGGCGACGTAAGAGACGAATGAAGACGGCGATGTAAGAGACGAATGAAGATGAACAAAGACGGTGACGTGAGAGACAAATGAAGACGGCGATGTAAGAGACGAATGAAGACGGCGATGTAAGAGACAAATGAAGACGGCGATGTAAGAGACGAATGAAGATGAACTGAGACGGCGACGTAAGAGACAAATGAAGACGGCGACGTAAGAGACGAATGAAGATGAACAAAGACGGCGACGTAAGAGACGAATGAAGACGGCGATGTAAGAGACGAATGAAGACGGCGACGTAAGAGACGAATGAAGACGGCGATGTAAGAGACGAATGAAGATGAACACAGACGGCGACGTAAGAGACAAATGAAGACGGCGACGTAAGAGACGAATGAAGATGAACAAAGACGGCGACGTAAGAGACGAATGAAGACGGCGACGTAAGAGACGAATGAAGACGGCGATGTAAGAGATGAATGAAGATGAACAAAGACGGCGACGTAAGAGACGAATGAAGACGGCGATGAAAAAGACGAATGAAGATGAACAAAGACGGTGACGTAAGAGACAAATGAAGACGGCGATGTAAGAGACGAATGAAGACGACGATGTAAGAGACAAATGAAGACGGCGATGTAAGAGACGAATGAAGATGAACACAGACGGCGACGTAAGAGACAAATGAAGACGGCGATGTAAGAGACGAATGAAGACGGCGACGTAAGAGACGAATGAAGACGGCGACGTAAGAGACGAACGAAGACGAACAAGGACGGCAATGTAAGAGACGAACGATGATGGTGGCGTAAGAGACGAATGAGGATGGCGACGTAAGAGACGAATGAAGACGGCGACGTAAGAGACGAATGAACACGGCAATGTAAGAGATGAATGAAGACGGCGATGTAAGAGACGAATGAACACGACAACGTAAGAGACGAATGAAGACGGCGACGTAAGAGACGAATGAAGACGGCAATGTAAGAGATGAATGAAGACGGCGATGTAAGAGACGAATGAAGACGGCGACGTAAGAGACGAACAAAGACGAACAAGGACGGCAATGTAAGAGACGAATGAAGACGGCGATGTAAGAGACGAATGAACACGACAACGTAAGAGACGAATGAAGACGGCGATGTAAGAGACGAATGAAGACGGCGACGTAAGAGACGAATGAAGACGGCGACGTAAGAGACGAACAAAGACGAACAAGGACGGCAATGTAAGAGACGAATGAACACGGCAACGTAAGAGATGAATGAAGACGGCGATGTAAGAGACGAATGAACACGACAACGTAAGAGACGAATGAAGACGGCGATGTAAGAGACGAATGAAGATGGCGATGTAAGAGACGAATGAACACGACAACGTAAGAGACGAATGAAGACGGCGATGTAAGAGACGAATGAAGACGGCGATGTAAGAGATGAATGAAGACGGCGATGTAAGAGACGAATGAAGATGAACAAAGACGGCGACGTAAGAGACGAATGAAGACGGCGATGTAAGAGACGAATGAAGATGAACAAAGACGGTGACGTAAGAGACAAATGAAGACGGCGATGTAAGAGACGAATGAAGACGGCGATGTAAGAGACGAATGAAGATGAACTGAGACGGCGACGTAAGAGACAAATGAAGACGGCGACGTAAGAGACGAATGAAGATGAACAAAGACCGCGACGTAAGAGACGAATGAAGACGGCGATGTAAGAGACGAATGAAGATGAACAAAGACGGTGACGTAAGAGACGAATGAAGACGGCGATGTAAGAGACGAATGAAGACGGCGACGTAAGAGACAAATGAAGACGGCGATGTAAGAGACGAATGAAGATGAACAAAGACGGCGACGTAAGAGACGAATGAAGACGGCGACGTAAGAGACGAATGAAGACGGCGACGTAAGAGACGAATGAAGATGAACAAAGACGGCGACGTAAGAGACGAATGAAGACGGCGACGTAAGAGACGAATGAAGACGGCGACGTAAGAGACGAATGAAGACGGCGATGTAAGAGATGAATGAAGATGAACAAAGACGGCGACGTAAGAGACGAATGAAGACGGCGATGTAAGAGACGAATGAAGATGAACAAAGACGGTGACGTAAGAGACGAATGAAGACGGCGATGTAAGAGACGAATGAAGACGGCGATGTAAGAGACGAATGAAGACGGCGATGTAAGAGACGAATGAAAATGAACACAGACGGCGACGTAAGAGACAAATGAAGACGGCGACGTAAGAGACGAATGAAGATGAACAAAGACGGCGACGTAAGAGACGAATGAAGACGGCGATGTAAGAGACGAATGAAGACGGCGATGTAAGAGACGAATGAAGACGGCGATGTAAGAGACGAATGAAGACGGCGACGTAAGAGACGAATGAAGACGACGATGTAAGAGACAAATGAAGAC
This sequence comes from Telmatherina bonti, assembly GCF_933228915.1. Lineage (NCBI taxonomy): Eukaryota > Metazoa > Chordata > Actinopteri > Atheriniformes > Telmatherinidae > Telmatherina > Telmatherina bonti. The sequence goes on along the minus strand of NC_136618.1, from coordinate 5,767,890 downwards.
GGCGATGTAAGAGACGAATGAAGATGAACACAGACGGCGACGTAAGAGACAAATGAAGACGAACAAGGACGGCAATGTAAGAGACGAATGAACACGGCAACGTAAGAGATGAATGAAGACGGCGACGTAAGAGACGAATGAAGACGGCGACGTAAGAGACGAACGAAGACGAACAAGGACGGCAATGTAAGAGACGAACGATGATGGTGGCGTAAGAGACGAATGAGGATGGCGACGTAAGAGACAAATGAAGACGGCGACGTAAGAGACGAATGAACACGGCAATGTAAGAGATGAATGAAGACGGCGATGTAAGAGACGAATGAACACGACAACGTAAGAGACGAATGAAGACGGCGACGTAAGAGACGAATGAAGACGGCAATGTAAGAGACGAATGAAGTCGGCGACGTAAGAGACGAACAAAGACGAACAAGGACGGCAATGTAAGAGACGAATGAAGACGGCGATGTAAGAGACGAATGAACACGACAACGTAAGAGACGAATGAAGACGGCGATGTAAGAGACGAATGAAGACGGCGATGTAAGAGACGAATGAAGACGGCGATGTAAGAGACGAATGAAGACGGCGATGTAAGAGACGAATGAAGATGAACAAAGACGGCGATGTAAGAGACGAATGAAGACGGCGACGTAAGAGACGAATGAAGACGGCGACGTAAGAGACGAATGAACACGACAACGTAAGAGACGAATGAAGACGGCGATGTAAGAGACGAATGAAGACGGGGATGTAAGAGACGAATGAAGACGGCGACGTAAGAGACGAATGAAGACGGCGACGTAAGAGACGAACAAAGACGAACAAGGACGGCAATGTAAGAGACGAATGAACACGGCAACGTAAGAGATGAATGAAGACGGCGATGTAAGAGACGAATGAACACGACAACGTAAGAGACGAATGAAGACGGCGATGTAAGAGACGAATGAAGACGGCGATGTAAGAGACGAATGAACACGACAACGTAAGAGACGAATGAAGACGGCGATGTAAGAGACGAATGAAGACGGCGATGTAAGAGATGAATGAAGACGGCGATGTAAGAGACGAATGAAGATGAACAAAGACGGCGACGTAAGAGACGAATGAAGACGGCGATGTAAGAGACGAATGAAGATGAACAAAGACGGTGACGTAAGAGACAAATGAAGACGGCGATGTAAGAGACGAATGAAGACGGCGATGTAAGAGACAAATGAAGACGGCGATGTAAGAGACGAATGAAGATGAACTGAGACGGCGACGTAAGAGACAAATGAAGACGGCGACGTAAGAGACGAATGAAGATGAACAAAGACCGCGACGTAAGAGACGAATGAAGACGGCGATGTAAGAGACGAATGAAGATGAACAAAGACGGTGACGTAAGAGACGAATGAAGACGGCGATGTAAGAGACGAATGAAGACGGCGATGTAAGAGACGAATGAAGATGAACACAGACGGCGACGTAAGAGACAAATGAAGACGGCGACGTAAGAGACGAATGAAGATGAACAAAGACGGCGACGTAAGAGACGAATGAAGACGGCGACGTAAGAGACGAATGAAGACGGCGACGTAAGAGACGAATGAAGACGGCGATGTAAGAGATGAATGAAGATGAACAAAGACGGCGACGTAAGAGACGAATGAAGACGGCGATGTAAGAGACGAATGAAGATGAACAAAGACGGTGACGTAAGAGACGAATGAAGACGGCGATGTAAGAGACGAATGAAGACGGCGATGTAAGAGACGAATGAAGACGGCGATGTAAGAGACGAATGAAAATGAACACAGACGGCGACGTAAGAGACAAATGAAGACGGCGACGTAAGAGACGAATGAAGATGAACAAAGACGGCGACGTAAGAGACGAATGAAGACTGCGATGTAAGAGACGAATGAAGACGGCGATGTAAGAGACGAATGAAGACGGCGACGTAAGAGACGAATGAAGACGACGATGTAAGAGACAAATGAAGACGGCGATGTAAGAGACGAATGAAGATGAACAGACGGCGACGTAAGAGACAAATGAAGACGAACAAGGACGGCAATGTAAGAGACGAATGAACACGGCAACGTAAGAGATGAATGAAGACGGCGACGTAAGAGACGAATGAAGACGGCGACGTAAGAGACGAACGAAGACGAACAAGGACGGCAATGTAAGAGACGAACGATGATGGTGGCGTAAGAGACGAATGAGGATGGCGACGTAAGAGACGAATGAAGACGGCGACGTAAGAGACGAATGAACACGGCAATGTAAGAGATGAATGAAGACGGCGATGTAAGAGACGAATGAACACGACAACATAAGAGACGAATGAAGACGGCGACGTAAGAGACGAATGAAGACGGCAATGTAAGAGACGAATGAAGACGGCGACGTAAGAGACGAACAAAGACGAACAAGGACGGCAATGTAAGAGACGAATGAAGACGGCGATGTAAGAGACGAATGAACACGACAACGTAAGAGACGAATGAAGACGGCGATGTAAGAGACGAATGAAGACGGCGATGTAAGAGACGAATGAAGACGGCGATGTAAGAGACGAATGAAGACGGCGATGTAAGAGACGAATGAAGATGAACAAAGACGGCGATGTAAGAGACGAATGAAGACGGCGACGTAAGAGACGAATGAAGACGGCGACGTAAGAGACGAATGAAGACGGCAATGTAAGAGACGAATGAACACGGCAACGTAAGAGATGAATGAAGACGGCGATGTAAGAGACGAATGAACACGACAACGTAAGAGACGAATGAAGACGGCGATGTAGGAGACGAATGAAGACGGCGATGTAAGAGATGAATGAAGACGGCGATGTAAGAGACGAATGAAGATGAACAAAGACGGCGACGTAAGAGACGAATGAAGACGGCGATGTAAGAGACGAATGAAGATGAACAAAGACGGTGACGTAAGAGACAAATGAAGACGGCGATGTAAGAGACGAATGAAGACGGCGATGTAAGAGACAAATGAAGACGGCGATGTAAGAGACGAATGAAGATGAACTGAGACGGCGACGTAAGAGACAAATGAAGACGGCGACGTAAGAGACGAATGAAGATGAACAAAGACGGCGACGTAAGAGACGAATGAAGACGGCGATGTAAGAGACGAATGAAGATGAACAAAGACGGTGACGTAAGAGACGAATGAAGACGGCGACGTAAGAGACGAATGAAGATGAACAAAGACGGCGACGTAAGAGACGAATGAAGACGGCGACGTAAGAGACGAATGAAGACGGCGATGTAAGAGATGAATGAAGATGAACAAAGACGGCGACGTAAGAGACGAATGAAGACGGCGATGTAAGAGACGAATGAAGATGAACAAAGACGGTGACGTAAGAGACGAATGAAGACGGCGATGTAAGAGACGAATGAAGACGGCGATGTAAGAGACGAATGAAGACGGCGATGTAAGAGACGAATGAAAATGAACACAGACGGCGACGTAAGAGACGAATGAAGACGGCGACGTAAGAGACGAATGAAGATGAACAAAGACGGCGACGTAAGAGACGAATGAAGACGGCGATGTAAGAGATGAATGAAGACGGCGATGTAAGAGACGAATGAAGACGGCGACGTAAGAGACGAATGAAGATAAAGACGGTGACGTAAGAGAAGAATGAAGACGGCGATGTAAGAGACGAATGAAGACGGCGACGTAAGAGACGAATGAAGACGGCGACGTAAGAGACGAATGAAGACGGCGACGTAAGAGTCGAATGAAGACGGCGACGTAAGATACGAATGAAGACGGCGATGTAAGAGACGAATGAACACGACAACGTAAGAGACGACTGAAGACGGCGACGTAAGAGACGAATGAAGACGGCGATGTAAGAGACGAATGAACACGACAACGTAAGAGACGAATGAAGACGGCGACGTAAGAGACGAATGAAGACGGCGATGTAAGAGATGAATGAAGACGGCGATGTAAGAGACGAATGAAGACGGCGACGTAAGAGATGAATGAAGACGGCGATGTAAGAGACAAATGAAGACGGCGATGTAAGAGACGAATGAAGACGGCGACGTAAGAGATGAATGAACACGACAACGTAAGAGATGAATGAAGACGGCGATGTAAGAGACGAATGAAGACGGCGACGTAAGAGACGAACAAATACGAACAAGGACGGCAATGTAAGAGACGAATGAAGACGGCGACGTAAGAGACGAATGAAGACGGCGACGTAAGAGACGAATGAAGACGGCGACGTAAGAGATGAATGAAGACGGCGATGTAAGAGACGAATGAAGATGAACAAAGACGGCGACGTAAGAGACGAATGAAGACGGCGATGTAAGAGACGAATGAAGACGGCGACGTAAGAGACGAATGAAGACGGCGACGTAAGAGATGAATGAAGACGGCGATGTAAGAGACGAATGAAGATGAACAAAGACGGCGACGTAAGAGACGAATGAAGACGGCGATGTAAGAGACGAATGAAGATGAACAAAGACGGCGACGTAAGAGAAGAATGAAGACGGCGATGTAAGAGACGAATGAAGACGGCGACGTAAGAGACGAATGAAGACGGCGATGTAAGAGACGAATGAAGATGAACACAGACGGCGACGTAAGAGAAGAATGAAGACGGCGATGTAAGAGACGAATGAAGACGGCGATGTAAGAGACGAATGAAGACGGCGATGTAAGAGACGAATGAAGACGGCGATGTAAGAGACGAATGAAGACGGCGACGTAAGAGATGAATGAAGACGGCGATGTAAGAGACGAATGAAGACGGCGACGTAAGATACGAATGAAGACGGCGATGTAAGAGACGAATGAAGACGGCGACGTAAGAGATGAATGAAGACGGCGATGTAAGAGACGAATGAAGACGGCGATGTAAGAGACAAATGAAGACGGCGATGTAAGAGACGAATGAAGATGAACTGAGACGGCGACGTAAGAGACAAATGAAGACGGCGACGTAAGAGACGAATGAAGATGAACTGAGACGGCGACGTAAGAGACAAATGAAGACGGCGACGTAAGAGACGAATGAAGATGAACAAAGACGGCGACGTAAGAGACGAATGAAGACGGCGATGTAAGAGACGAATGAAGACGGCGACGTAAGAGACGAATGAAGACGGCGATGTAAGAGACGAATGAAGATGAACACAGACGGCGACGTAAGAGACAAATGAAGACGGCGACGTAAGAGACGAATGAAGATGAACAAAGACGGCGACGTAAGAGACGAATGAAGACGGCGACGTAAGAGACGAATGAAGACGGCGATGTAAGAGATGAATGAAGATGAACAAAGACGGCGACGTAAGAGACGAATGAAGACGGCGATGAAAAAGACGAATGAAGATGAACAAAGACGGTGACGTAAGAGACAAATGACGACGGCGATGTAAGAGACGAATGAAGACGACGATGTAAGAGACAAATGAAGACGGCGATGTAAGAGACGAATGAAGATGAACACAGACGGCGACGTAAGAGACAAATGAAGACGGCGATGTAAGAGACGAATGAAGACGGCGACGTAAGAGACGAATGAAGACGGCGACGTAAGAGACGAACGAAGACGAACAAGGACGGCAATGTAAGAGACGAACGATGATGGTGGCGTAAGAGACGAATGAGGATGGCGACGTAAGAGACGAATGAAGACGGCGACGTAAGAGACGAATGAACACGGCAATGTAAGAGATGAATGAAGACGGCGATGTAAGAGACGAATGAACACGACAACGTAAGAGACGAATGAAGACGGCGACGTAAGAGACGAATGAAGACGGCAATGTAAGAGATGAATGAAGACGGCGATGTAAGAGACGAATGAAGACGGCGACGTAAGAGACGAACAAAGACGAACAAGGACGGCAATGTAAGAGACGAATGAAGACGGCGATGTAAGAGACGAATGAACACGACAACGTAAGAGACGAATGAAGACGGCGATGTAAGAGACGAATGAAGACGGCGATGTAAGAGACGAATGAAGATGAACAAAGACGGCGATGTAAGAGACGAATGAAGACGGCGACGTAAGAGACGAATGAAGACGGCGACGTAAGAGACGAACAAAGACGAACAAGGACGGCAATGTAAGAGACGAATGAACACGGCAACGTAAGAGATGAATGAAGACGGCGATGTAAGAGACGAATGAACACGACAACGTAAGAGACGAATGAAGACGGCGATGTAAGAGACGAATGAAGATGGCGATGTAAGAGACGAATGAACACGACAACGTAAGAGACGAATGAAGACGGCGATGTAAGAGACGAATGAAGACGGCGATGTAAGAGATGAATGAAGACGGCGATGTAAGAGACGAATGAAGATGAACAAAGACGGCGACGTAAGAGACGAATGAAGACGGCGATGTAAGAGACGAATGAAGATGAACAAAGACGGTGACGTAAGAGACAAATGAAGACGGCGATGTAAGAGACGAATGAAGACGGCGATGTAAGAGACGAATGAAGATGAACTGAGACGGCGACGTAAGAGACAAATGAAGACGGCGACGTAAGAGACGAATGAAGATGAACAAAGACCGCGACGTAAGAGACGAATGAAGACGGCGATGTAAGAGACGAATGAAGATGAACAAAGACGGTGACGTAAGAGACGAATGAAGACGGCGATGTAAGAGACGAATGAAGACGGCGACGTAAGAGACGAATGAAGACGGCGATGTAAGAGACGAATGAAGATGAACACAGACGGCGACGTAAGAGACAAATGAAGACGGCGACGTAAGAGACGAATGAAGATGAACAAAGACGGCGACGTAAGAGACGAATGAAGACGGCGACGTAAGAGACGAATGAAGACGGCGACGTAAGAGACGAATGAAGACGGCGATGTAAGAGACGAATGAAGATGAACAAAGACGGCGACGTAAGAGACGAATGAAGACGGCGATGTAAGAGACGAATGAAGATGAACAAAGACGGTGACGTAAGAGACGAATGAAGACGGCGATGTAAGAGACGAATGAAGACGGCGATGTAAGAGACGAATGAAGACGGCGATGTAAGAGACGAATGAAAATGAACACAGACGGCGACGTAAGAGACAAATGAAGACGGCGACGTAAGAGACGAATGAAGATGAACAAAGACGGCGACGTAAGAGACGAATGAAGACGGCGATGTAAGAGACGAATGAAGACGGCGATGTAAGAGACGAATGAAGACGGCGATGTAAGAGACGAATGAAGACGGCGACGTAAGAGACGAATGAAGACGACGATGTAAGAGACAAATGAAGACGGCGATGTAAGAGACGAATGAAGATGAACACAGACGGCGACTTAAGAGACAAATGAAGACGAACAAGGACGGCAATGTAAGAGACGAATGAACACGGCAACGTAAGAGATGAATGAAGACGGCGACGTAAGAGACGAATGAAGACGGCGACGTAAGAGACGAACGAAGACGAACAAGGACGGCAATGTAAGAGACGAACGATGATGGTGGCGTAAGAGACGAATGAGGATGGCGACGTAAGAGACAAATGAAGACGGCGACGTAAGAGACGAATGAACACGGCAATGTAAGAGATGAATGAAGACGGCGATGTAAGAGACGAATGAACACGACAACGTAAGAGACGAATGAAGACGGCGACGTAAGAGACGAATGAAGACGGCAATGTAAGAGACGAATGAAGTCGGCGACGTAAGAGACGAACAAAGACGAACAAGGACGGCAATGTAAGAGACGAATGAAGATGGCGATGTAAGAGACGAATGAACACGACAACGTAAGAGACGAATGAAGACGGCGATGTAAGAGACGAATGAAGACGGCGATGTAAGAGACGAATGAAGACGGCGATGTAAGAGACGAATGAAGACGGCGATGTAAGAGACGAATGAAGATGAACAAAGACGGCGATGTAAGAGACGAATGAAGACGGCGACGTAAGAGACGAATGAAGACGGCGACGTAAGAGACGAACAAAGACGAACAAGGACGGCAATGTAAGAGACGAATGAACACGGCAACGTAAGAGATGAATGAAGACGGCGATGTAAGAGACGAATGAACACGACAACGTAAGAGACGAATGAAGACGGCGATGTAAGAGACGAATGAAGACGGCGATGTAAGAGACGAATGAACACGACAACGTAAGAGACGAATGAAGACGGCGATGTAAGAGACGAATGAAGACGGCGATGTAAGAGATGAATGAAGACGGCGATGTAAGAGACGAATGAAGATGAACAAAGACGGCGACGTAAGAGACGAATGAAGACGGCGATGTAAGAGACGAATGAAGATGAACAAAGACGGTGACATAAGAGACAAATGAAGACGGCGATGTAAGAGACGAATGAAGACGGCGATGTAAGAGACAAATGAAGACGGCGATGTAAGAGACGAATGAAGATGAACTGAGACGGCGACGTAAGAGACAAATGAAGACGGCGACGTAAGAGACGAATGAAGATGAACAAAGACCGCGACGTAAGAGACGAATGAAGACGGCGATGTAAGAGACGAATGAAGATGAACAAAGACGGTGACGTAAGAGACGAATGAAGACGGCGATGTAAGAGACGAATGAAGACGGCGACGTAAGAGACGAATGAAGACGGCGATGTAAGAGACGAATGAAGATGAACACAGACGGCGACGTAAGAGACAAATGAAGACGGCGACGTAAGAGACGAATGAAGATGAACAAAGACGGCGACGTAAGAGACGAATGAAGACGGCGACGTAAGAGACGAATGAAGACGGCGACGTAAGAGACGAATGAAGACGGCGATGTAAGAGATGAATGAAGATGAACAAAGACGGCGACGTAAGAGACGAATGAAGACGGCGATGTAAGAGACGAATGAAGATGAACAAAGACGGTGACGTAAGAGACGAATGAAGACGGCGATGTAAGAGACGAATGAAGACGGCGATGTAAGAGACGAATGAAGACGGCGATGTAAGAGACGAATGAAAATGAACACAGACGGCGACGTAAGAGACAAATGAAGACGGCGACGTAAGAGACGAATGAAGATGAACAAAGACGGCGACGTAAGAGACGAATGAAGACTGCGATGTAAGAGACGAATGAAGACGGCGATGTAAGAGACGAATGAAGACGGCGACGTAAGAGACGAATGAAGACGACGATGTAAGAGACAAATGAAGACGGCGATGTAAGAGACGAATGAAGATGAACACAGACGGCGACGTAAGAGACAAATGAAGACGAACAAGGACGGCAATGTAAGAGACGAATGAACACGGCAACGTAAGAGATGAATGAAGACGGCGACGTAAGAGACGAATGAAGACGGCGACGTAAGAGACGAACGAAGACGAACAAGGACGGCAATGTAAGAGACGAACGATGATGGTGGCGTAAGAGACGAATGAGGATGGCGACGTAAGAGACGAATGAAGACGGCGACGTAAGAGACGAATGAACACGGCAATGTAAGAGATGAATGAAGACGGCGATGTAAGAGACGAATGAACACGACAACATAAGAGACGAATGAAGACGGCGACGTAAGAGACGAATGAAGACGGCAATGTAAGAGACGAATGAAGACGGCGACGTAAGAGACGAACAAAGACGAACAAGGACGGCAATGTAAGAGACGAATGAAGACGGCGATGTAAGAGACGAATGAACACGACAACGTAAGAGACGAATGAAGACGGCGATGTAAGAGACGAATGAAGACGGCGATGTAAGAGACGAATGAAGACGGCGATGTAAGAGACGAATGAAGACGGCGATGTAAGAGACGAATGAAGATGAACAAAGACGGCGATGTAAGAGACGAATGAAGACGGCGACGTAAGAGACGAATGAAGACGGCGACGTAAGAGACGAATGAAGACGGCGACGTAAGAGACGAACAAAGACGAACAAGCACGGCAATGTAAGAGACGAATGAACACGGCAACGTAAGAGATGAATGAAGACGGCGATGTAAGAGACGAATGAACACGACAACGTAAGAGACGAATGAAGACGGCGATGTAAGAGACGAATGAAGACGGCGATGTAAGAGACGAATGACGACGGCGATGTAAGAGACGAATGAAGACGGCGATGTAAGAGACGAATGAAGATGAACAAAGACGGCGATGTAAGAGACGAATGAAGACGGCGACGTAAGAGACGAATGAAGACGGCGACGTAAGAGACGAATGAAGACGGCGACGTAAGAGACGAACAAAGACGAACAAGCACGGCAATGTAAGAGACGAATGAACACGGCAACGTAAGAGATGAATGAAGACGGCGATGTAAGAGACGAATGAACACGACAACGTAAGAGACGAATGAAGACGGCGATGTAGGAGACGAATGAAGACGGCGATGTAAGAGATGAATGAAGACGGCGATGTAAGAGACGAATGAAGATGAACAAAGACGGCGACGTAAGAGACGAATGAAGACGGCGATGTAAGAGACGAATGAAGATGAACAAAGACGGTGACGTAAGAGACAAATGAAGACGGCGATGTAAGAGACGAATGAAGACGGCGATGTAAGAGACAAATGAAGACGGCGATGTAAGAGACGAATGAAGATGAACTGAGACGGCGACGTAAGAGACAAATGAAGACGGCGACGTAAGAGACGAATGAAGATGAACAAAGACGGCGACGTAAGAGACGAATGAAGACGGCGATGTAAGAGACGAATGAAGATGAACAAAGACGGTGACGTAAGAGACGAATGAAGACGGCGACGTAAGAGACGAATGAAGATGAACAAAGACGGCGACGTAAGAGACGAATGAAGACGGCGACGTAAGAGACGAATGAAGACGGCGATGTAAGAGATGAATGAAGATGAACAAAGACGGCGACGTAAGAGACGAATGAAGACGGCGATGTAAGAGACGAATGAAGATGAACAAAGACGGTGACGTAAGAGACGAATGAAGACGGCGATGTAAGAGACGAATGAAGACGGCGATGTAAGAGACGAATGAAGACGGCGATGTAAGAGACGAATGAAAATGAACACAGACGGCGACGTAAGAGACGAATGAAGACGGCGACGTAAGAGATGAATGAAGATGAACAAAGACGGCGACGTAAGAGACGAATGAAGACGGCGATGTAAGAGATGAATGAAGACGGCGATGTAAGAGACGAATGAAGACGGCGACGTAAGAGACGAATGAAGATAAAGACGGTGACGTAAGAGAAGAATGAAGACGGCGATGTAAGAGACGAATGAAGACGGCGACGTAAGAGACGAATGAAGACGGCGACGTAAGAGACGAATGAAGACGGCGACGTAAGAGACGAATGAAGACGGCGACGTAAGATACGAATGAAGACGGCGATGTAAGAGACGAATGAACACGACAACGTAAGAGACGACTGAAGACGGCGACGTAAGAGACGAATGAAGACGGCGATGTAAGAGACGAATGAACACGACAACGTAAGAGACGAATGAAGACGGCGACGTAAGAGACGAATGAAGACGGCGATGTAAGAGATGAATGAAGACGGCGATGTAAGAGACGAATGAAGACGGCGACGTAAGAGACGAACAAAGACGAACAAGGACGGCAATGTAAGAGACGAATGAAGACGGCGACGTAAGAGATGAATGAAGACGGCGATGTAAGAGACGAATGAAGACGGCGACGTAAGAGACGAATGAAGACGGCGACGTAAGAGACGAATGAAGACGGCGACGTAAGAGATGAATGAAGACGGCGATGTAAGAGACGAATGAAGATGAACAAAGACGGCGACGTAAGAGACGAATGAATACGGCGATGTAAGAGACGAATGAAGACGGCGATGTAAGAGACGAATGAAGATGAACAAAGACGGTGACGTAAGAGACGAATGAAGACGGCGATGTAAGAGACGAATGAAGACGGCGACGTAAGAGACGAATGAAGACGGCGATGTAAGAGACGAATGAAGATGAACACAGACGGCGACGTAAGAGACAAATGAAGACGGCGACGTAAGAGACGAATGAAGACGGCGACGTAAGATACGAATGAAGACGGCGATGTAAGAGACGAATGAACACGACAACGTAAGAGACGACTGAAGACGGCGACGTAAGAGACGAATGAAGACGGCGATGTAAGAGACGAATGAACACGACAACGTAAGAGACGAATGAAGACGGCGACGTAAGAGACGAATGAAGACGGCGATGTAAGAGATGAATGAAGACGGCGATGTAAGAGACGAATGAAGACGGCGACGTAAGAGACGAACAAAGACGAACAAGGACGGCAATGTAAGAGACGAATGAAGACGGCGACGTAAGAGATGAATGAAGACGGCGATGTAAGAGACGAATGAAGACGGCGACGTAAGAGACGAATGAAGACGGCGACGTAAGAGACGAATGAAGACGGCGACGTAAGAGATGAATGAAGACGGCGATGTAAGAGACGAATGAAGATGAACAAAGACGGCGACGTAAGAGACGAATGAAGACGGCGATGTAAGAGACGAATGAAGACGGCGACGTAAGAGACGAATGAAGACGGCGACGTAAGAGATGAATGAAGACGGCGATGTAAGAGACGAATGAAGATGAACAAAGACGGCGACGTAAGAGACGAATGAAGACGGCGATGTAAGAGACGAATGAAGATGAACAAAGACGGCGACGTAAGAGACGAATGAAGACGGCGATGTAAGAGACGAATGAAGACGGCGATGTAAGAGACGAATGAAGACGGCGACGTAAGAGATGAATGAAGACGGCGATGTAAGAGACGAATGAAGACGGCGACGTAAGATACGAATGAAGACGGCGATGTAAGAGACGAATGAAGACGGCGACGTAAGAGATGAATGAAGACGGCGATGTAAGAGACGAATGAAGACGGCGATGTAAGAGACAAATGAAGACGGCGACGTAAGATACGAATGAAGACGGCGATGTAAGAGACGAATGAACACGACAACGTAAGAGACGAATGAAGACGGCGACGTAAGAGACGAATGAAGACGGCGATGTAAGAGACAAATGAACACGACAACGTAAGAGACGAATGAAGACGGCGACGTAAGAGACGAATGAAGACAGCGATGTAAGAGACGAATGAAGATGAACAAGTACGGCGACGTAAGAGACGAATGAAGACGGCGATGTAAGAGACGAATGAAGACGGCGACGTAAGAGACGAATGAAGACGGCGACGTAAGAGATGAATGAAGACGGCGATGTAAGAGACGAATGAAGACGGCGACGTAAGAGATGAATGAAGACGGCGACGTAAGAGACGAATGAAGACGGCGATGTAAGAGATGAATGAAGACGGCGACGTAAGAGATGAATGAAGACGGCGATGTAAGAGACGAATGAAGACGGCGACGTAAGAGATGAATGAAGACGGCGACGTAAGAGACGAATGAAGACGGCGATGTAAGAGATGAATGAAGACGGCGATGTAAGAGACGAATGAAGACGGCGACGTAAGAGATGAATGAATATGGCGACGTAAGAGATGAATGAAGACGGCGATGTAAGAGATGAATGAAGACGGCGACGTAAGAGATGAATGAAGACGGCGATGTAAGAGACGAATGAAGACGGCGACGTAAGAGATGAATGAAGACGGCGACGTAAGAGATGAATGAAGACGGCGATGTAAGAGACGAATGAAGACGGCGACGTAAGAGATGAATGAAGACGGCGACGTAAGAGACGAATGAACACGACAACGTAAGAGACGAATGAAGACGGCGATGTAAGAGATGAATGAAGACGAACAAGGACGGCAATGTAAGAGACGAATGAACACGGCAACGTAAGAGATGAATGAAGACGGCGATGTAAGAGACGAATGAACACGACAACGTAAGAGACGAATGAAGACGGCGATGTAAGAGACGAATGAAGACGGCGATGTAAGAGATGAATGAAGACGGCGATGTAAGAGACGAATGAACACGACAACGTAAGAGACGAATGAAGACGGCGATGTAAGAGACGAATGAAGACGGCGACGTAAGAGACGAATGAAGACGGCGATGTAAGAGACGAATGAAGACGGCGACGTAAGAGACGAATGAAGACGGCGACGTAAGAGACGAATGAAGACGGCGACGTAAGAGATGAATGAAGACGGCGATGTAATAGACGAATGAACACGGCGATGTAAAAGACGAACAAGGACGGCAATGTAAGAGACGAACGATGATGGTGGCGTAAGAGACAAACGAGGATGGCGACGTAAGAGACGAACGATGATGGTGGCGTAAGAGACGAATGAAGACGGCGACGTAAGAGACGAATGAAGACGGCGACGTAAGAGACGAATGAAGACGGCGACGTAAGAGACGAATGAAGACGGCGACGTAAGAGACGAATGAAGACGGCGATGTAATAGACGAATGAACACGGCGATGTAAAAGACGAACAAGGACGGCAATGTAAGAGACGAACGATGATGGTGGCGTAAGAGACGAACGAGGATGGTGGCGTAAGAGATGAATGAGGATGGTGACGTAAGAGACGAACAAGGATGGCGACGTATGACTGTTTCAAATGGACGTCCACACGTACGTAAGTAATGGAGCAGAAATGGCGCTTAAAGCTCTGAATCTTTGAAAACAGCCAAACTTCCCGTAACTAGCATATACATGTGGTGAAGACAACTTTCAGTGACTCTGAACTTGGCGTGTTGTTAAGTATTTACTTGTATTTTAACACAGAAACTTCTCTAGGCTTCGCAGAGGATTTTCTGGATGTTTCCAACAACTAACGCTGCAAGAATAAAGGTAGTTTTGTTTAAAGAACATCCACCTTACCAAGCTGGTACTAGCAAGGTGGATCTGATAAAGTGGATGTGTGTGTGCGCCGTGTTCATGTAATAGTCTGAACTCGCCAGACTAGACTCTGGAAGTAAATAGGAGGAATTTAGTGGTTGGTTTTTAATCTGGCTACTACTCAACGGAGAATTTAACTGACTTCTTTCTAACCTCCAACCAAATTGAGCGAGCTAGAATAAGTCTGGCTCTGGGTGCTAGGCAAGGAAATAACAGCTAAAGATGAACAGTTCAGGTCAATTTAATTATTGATTGATTTGATTTGTTCGTTCAGAGTGATGGATCACTTAGCTAAAGGCTAATAACTATGGTAGCTAGCATGTGGGAGCCAGCTAGCTAGCTAGGCTTCAGCTAGCTAGAAGGCTAAAAACAAACTGATAGAGTTAGTGTCTGCAAAGCAAGCTCAGGTATTTTCTTGGATTTTGTCAGCTGGATAAAAATCTGTTTCAGGTTGAAACTGGTTAATTAAACAAATGTAATATGTTTACATATGATGCTCCATTATTAAAACACGGCAGCCATTATTTCCGAAGGGTCATCCTCAGGGTCAGTCAGAACTCGTCCTGTTTGTGTCTTCGCTGAATATCGTTACTGAATATTTATAAACACATTTTTATCCAACCGGAACAAAGGTTCCAGCGGTCGAGGCTTGCGCCAATGTCTCAACGTTGCTGTTGTAGCTTCAGAGGTGGAGCGAAGCTGCAGCGGCTGAAGCTTGAAGAAAAGACCCGAGTTTTAATCCTGAAAAACCACAAAGTTGTTTCGTTTTCATGTCTCCATGCTTTATCTGAGCTCATCCACCTCTACATCCACCTGTACATCCACCTGTACATCCAACTCTACATTCACCTGTACATCCACCTGTACATCCACCTGTATATCCACCTCTACATCCACCTGTACATCCACCTCTACATCCACCTGTACATCCACCTGTACATCCACCTCTACATTCACCTGTACATCCACCTGTACATTCACCTGTACATCCACCTGTACATCCACCTCTACATCCACCTGTACATCCACCTCTACATCCACCTGTACATCCACCTCTACATTCACCTGTACATCCACCTTTACCTTCACCTGTACATCCACCTCTACATTCACCTGTACATCCACCTGTACATCCACCTCTACATTCACCTGTACATCCACCTGTACATCCACCTCTACATCCACCTGTACATCCACCTCTACATCCACCTGTACATCCACCTGTACATCCACCTCTACATTCACCTGTACATCCACCTGTACATCCACCTGTACATCCACCTCTACATCCACCTGTACATCCACCTGTACATCCACCTCTACATTCACCTGTACATCCACCTCTACATTCACCTGTACATCCACCTGTACATTCACCTGTACATCCACCTGTACATCCACCTCTACATTCACCTGTACATCCACCTCTACATTCACCTGTACATCCACCTGTACATCCACCTCTACATTCACCTGTACATCCACCTGTACATCCACCTCTACATCCACCTGTACATCCACCTCTACATCCACCTGTACATCCACCTGTACATCCACCTCTACATTCACCTGTACATCCACCTGTACATCCACCTGTACATCCACCTCTACATCCACCTGTACATCCACCTGTACATCCACCTCTACATTCACCTGTACATCCACCTCTACATTCACCTGTACATCCACCTGTACATTCACCTGTACATCCACCTGTACATCCACCTCTACATTCACCTGTACATCCACCTGTACATCCACCTGTACATCCACCTCTACATTCACCTGTACATCCACCTGTACATCCACCTGTACATCCACCTCTACATTCACCTGTACATCCACCTGTACATCCACCTGTACATTCACCTGTACATCCACCTCTACATTCACCTGTACATCCACCTCTACATTCACCTGTACATCCACCTGTACATTCACCTGTACATCCACCTGTATATCCACCTGTACATTCACCTGTACATTCACCTGTACATCCACCTCTACATTCACCTGTACATCCACCTCTACATTCACCTGTACATCCACCTGTACATTCACCTGTACATCCACCTGTATATCCACCTGTACATTCACCTGTACATCCACCTGTACATCCACCTGTACATCCACCTGTACATTCACCTGTACATCCACCTGTACATCCACCTGTACATCCACCTGTACATTCACCTGTACATCCACCTGTACATCCACCTGTACATTCACCTGTACATCCACCTGTACATCCACCTGTACATTCACCTGTACATCCACCTGTACATCCACCTGTACATTCACCTGTACATCCACCTGTACATCCACCTGTACATTCACCTGTACATCCACCTGTACATCCACCTGTACACTCACCTGTACATCCACCTCTACATCCACCTCTACATTCACCTGTACATCCACCTGTACATTCACCTGTACATTCACCTCTACATTCATCTGTACATCCACCTGAACATCCACCTGTACATCCACCTGTACATCCACCTGTACATTCATCTGTACATCCACCTGAACATCCACCTGTACATCCACCTGTACATCCACCTGTACATTCACCTGTACATCCACCTGTACATCCACCTCTCCACCCACCCCCTCCACCCACCGTTGCACCTCCTCTGGTACAAGATGGATGGAGGTGAAGCCATCTTGGCTCCAGCAGCTGATTTGACCGTTTCTCTGCAGTAATCTGAGTAAATCTGTGTTTTCGGCTCAGATGCAGGTTTCTCTTCTCCTGGGTGTGTTTCGGTAGACGGGTGGTGTCCTGGCTGCGCTCCAGGTCCTCTTGGTTTCATATCGTCCTCTTTCCTGTTGTTAGCGCCACATGAGCGTCTCGCTAGCAAAGAAAACAACAAAGTCTGTTTTCAGACGCAGAGGATGTGACGAGCGTCGAGCAAGATGATTTCTGGAGGCAACACTCAGGAACATTTTCATTTCCAGCATCAAATGTGTAGAAAAGCAGCCGTGATAATTAGTGTATGTTGCTTCATATACTGTCTTTAAAAGGCTTCAAAAAGCCGTCAGGCAAAGCGTTTGGTGTTGACGACACCGTCCCGGTCTCTCTGCTGTCAGTCAGCATTAAGGCCTGTGTTCGCCGCCGTATCCTGCTTTTGTAATCGACAGCAGCGTCCTTCTAAAGCCACGCTGCTAATTGCTTTATTTAATCAGGCTTCGGCTGGAGGAATTATATTTGTAGCCTAAAGCTAATTTTCAACCTGAAACAATAGCTTTTTGGGATATATTTGAGATAAAATAAAGCTTCTCTAGTTAATCCTGGAGCTGGACTTTGATGTGGACCCTTGAAGATGGTGAGAGGCTGCGTTGCACCTGAGGACAGTCTGAAAACCGATGCCGCTGATGCACCTCACAGCCGCTACGATGTGAAGCATCGAGGCGGAATATTCCTGAAAGCTCAAAGTCTTCTTCTTTTCTAACCACACCTGTTCCCTCCCCAGCACCCCTTCCCCACTCTCCCTTTCTGTGTGGGAGAACCAAAGCACGGGGCAGCAAATGGTGTTTGAAAGACTCAAGAAAAGGACGGGGTAGGGGATTCGGTGATGGTGAAGGGACCGGGAAAGGAGGGGGGAGGAAAAGAAAGAAAAAATCAAAGCGAAATCGGCAGAATGCGGACTTTGAGAAGCCGCGGCGCAGTTGAACCGAGCAGGCCCAAGTCCTGTGAAAAGAAATGGAGACAGCCTGAATGCAAATTAAATCCCCCTCATTCCTGCAAATATTGTCTTAGCCATTAGTGCGGGCTTGACTAGAAAGGAGTGGTCCCACTCATTGTCGCTCGGCCAGGGAGAAGTCAAGGGAAGAATTCTATTCAGCGGCTGTCTTGGGGGCTCGGTGCACTTGGGCGCTTGTTTGGTACCATTCAAACGCCGCAGACCGTGGCAACAAAGAGAGCTTTCAGCGTACCTCACTGTAAAAGCATGTGAAAAAGAAGAAAGGAGGTGGATGGGAGGAGGGTAGGGGCGAAGAGGGAGAGTTTAGGTGAAGGTCCATGTTGGTTTATTTTGTTAGCTGGGATGTTGGCGCACCTCTTGCAGTCTGAAACCTGCCTGAAAGTAAAACCCAACAGAAGGAAAGAAGACCAAATCTAGAATAAAATATACCCTGAAGCCATCCAATTCAATTCCAATCCCAAATAAGTCCCAGTTTATTCCCAGTAGAAGATAAACAACATTCCAGATGAGCTGATTGTGGATCTGATGTAGCAACACCTGTAAAAAGCTGGAAGAGGAGCAACAAAAGGCTGGAAAAGCAACAACTAATCAGGTTTACAGGCTGCAAGTCAGCAACTGGGATGGACGGTGCTTCACCAGTCTGAGAAAAACCAGTTCAGAAAAATGTTCTCACACCATCTGCAGATGGTTCAGAGGATCAGAAGGAATCTCTGTATGCACAGGGCAAGCCTGGACGCTGGTTATCCAGGGTTCCTTCAGGAAGCACAGCGTTTCTCTCTGAATCATTTGGATGGAAAATAAATTTTTATCTCGTACTTTAGAGCTGTTGGGCCAACATCTTCCTCTTTTCCTCCTGGAGCATCATTTTATAGCAGTATTCCGCTTTACAGCACCACATAACACGCTAGCAACATGACACCAACATGGCTGTGTTAACATGAACCATGGCTGATTGTCTAAAAACCAAACGGACATTATCGGGGAAAGAGAGAAAGGTACAGAGTAAGAGATGAGACAAGAGGCGGCATCAGACAGACTTTTAGTTGCTGTACAGATCTCAGAGAAGAGACAGGATGAAGGCGGTGTTGGATTAGCCGTCATTAGGAGGCGACAGATAAGTAGTGGAGCATTAAAAACAGATGAGATTTAGAGAGAATCTCTGTTTGCTGGAACAAGGCTTTCTAAGCAGACATGATTCTCTACTGGAAACCAGTGCATAGACTCAGGAAGGTTCCAGAAACCAGTGTGAACCCAGTTCGAGCTGAAAACCACTTATGCAGCTGGTGGAGTCTTCAGTGGTTCATCGTGAAGAAACCCTGCACACGTTGGTGTTGCACGGGTGGAGTGGAGGTGTGCAGAAGGCAGAATAGCCCTTGGCATCCCAGATTTGTTTTGACTGGTGCGTTTACAGCTGCTGCATAGCAAAGACGAGCAAGGGCCTGGCCAAAGTAAAACAAGCAAATTCTTCCTTTTTGTCTTCTTTTCTTTCACTCGTCCTCCACTCCTGTCTTCAGAAAGATGGCTCCCAGCCAGCCAGCTGTATAATCAACCCTACATTTATACTTTATTGACAGATTCTACCTCTGGACTCGGTTGGAGGAGTATAGCTTGTGTTTTTGAACCTCTGGAAAGGGTTGGATTACACGGCAGGGCCATGTACGTTTCAGGAGGTTTTGTTCACGTTGGACTGCAGCTGCATGGCAGAAGGCGGGCAGCGTCTTCCTCTATTTAGTGGAGAAAAAAAGAAAATGATACAATTTCCTAGAAAAATAAAAAGTGTGAGCAGTTAGTAGATTTATGAAACATTTAGATGAACATTTATTTCATGCAACAGCGAAGACGAGAAACCTCACACTATGTACTATTCTGACACCATAAACTTATATTATCTATTTACTGACGAAGTGTTCGGTCAGTCGTGCGAAAGGGTGTTGCGAACCAATCCAAACTGCAAGATAAATGGCCGTTCACTCATGTTGACATGGACATTTAGACATGTTGACATGGACGTTTAGACATGTTGACATCGACATTTAGACATGGACGTTTAGACATGTTGACATGGACATTTAGACATGTTGACATGGACGTTTAGACATGTTGACATGGACATTAGACATGTTAACATGGACATTTAGACATGTTGACATGGACGTTTAGACATGTTGACATGGACATTAGACATGTTGACATGGACATTTAGACATGGACGTTTAGACATGTTGACATGGACATTAGACATGTTGACATGGACGTTTAGACATGTTGACGTGGACATTAGACATGTTGACATGGACGTTTAGACATGTTGACATGGACATTAGACATGTTGACATGGACGTTTAGACATGTTGACATGGACGTTTAGACATGTTGACATGGACATTTAGACATGGACGTTTAGACATGTTGACATGGACATTAGACATGTTGACATGGACATTAGACATGTTGACATGGACGTTTAGACATGTTGACATGGACATTTAGACATGGACGTTTAGACATGTTGACATGGACATTTAGACATGTTGACATGGACAATAGACATGTTGACATGGACATTTAGACATGGACGTTTAGACATGTGTACATGGACGTTTAGACATGTTGACATGGACATTTAGACATGTTGACATGGAATTTAAGACATGTTGACATGGATGTTTAGACATGTTGACATGGACATTTACATGTGGACTTGGACGTTTAGACATGTTGACATGGACATTTAGACATGTTGACATGTATATTTAGACATGGACATTTAGACATGTTGACATGGACGTTTAGACTTGTTGACATGGACATTTAGACATGTTGACATGGAATTTAAGACATGTTGACATGGATGTTTAGACATGTTGACATGGACATTAGACATGTTGACATGGACATTTAGACATGTTTGGCATGGACGTTTAGACATGATGACATGGACGTCTAGACATGTTGACATGGACATTTACATGTTGTCATGGACGTTTAGACATGTTGACATGGACATTTAGACATGTTGACATGGACGTTTAGACATGTTGACATGGACGTTTAGACATGTTGACATGGACATTTAGACATGTTGACATGGACGTTTAGACATGTTGACATGGACATTTAGACGTGTTGTCATGGACATTGGACATGTTGACATGTACATTTAGGCATGGACTTCTAAACATGTTGACATGGACATTAGACATGTTGACATGGACATTGGGCATGTTGACATGTACATTTAGACATGGACGTTTAAACATGTTGACATGGACGTTTAGACATGTTGACATGGACATTGGACATGTTGACAGGGACATTAGACATGTTTACATGGACATTTAGACATGGACGTTTAGACATGTTGACACTGACATTTACATGTTGACTTGGACGTTTAGACATGTTGACATGGACATTTAGACATGTTGACATGGATGTTTAGACATGTTCAGATGGACATTTAGAAATGGACATTTAGACATGTTGACATGGGCATTTAGACATGATGACATGGACATTAGACATGTTTACATGGACATTTAGACATGGACGTTTAAACATGTTGACTTGGACGTTTAGACATGTTGACATGGACATTTAGACATGGACGTTTAAACATGTTGACTTGGACGTTTAGACATGTTGACATGGACATTTAGACATGTTGACAGGGACGTTTAGACGTTTTCACATGGACATTTAGACATGTTGACATGGACATTTACATGTTGACATGGACGTTTAAACATGTTGACATGGACATTTAGACATGTTTACATGGACATTTAGACATGGACGATTTGACATGTTGACATGGACGTTTAGACGTGTTGACATGGACATTTAGACATGTTGACATGGACATTTAGACATGTTGACATGGACGTTTAGACATGTTGACATGGACATTAGACATGTTGACATGGACATTGGACACATTGACATGGACATTTACATGTTGACATGGACATTTACATGTTGACTTGGACATTTACATGTTGACTTGGACGTTTAGACATGTTAACAAGGACGTTTGGACATGTTCACATGGACATTTAGACATGTTGACATGGAGGTTTAGTCATGATGACATGGACATTTAGACATGCTGACATAGATGTTTAGACATGTTGACATGGACATTTAGACTTGTTGACATGGACATTTAGACATGTTGACATAGACGTTTACATGTTGTCATGGACGTTTAGACATGTTGACATGGACGTTTAGACATGTTGACATGGACATTTAGACATGTTGACATGGACGTTTAGACATGTTGACATGGACATTGAGACATGTGGACATGGACATTTACATGTTGACATGGACGTTTAGACATGTTGACATGGACATTTAGACATGTGGACATGGACATTTACATGTTGTCATGGACGTTTAGACATGTTGACATGGACATTTAGACATGTTGACATGGACGTTTAAACATGTTGACATGGACGTTTAGACATGTTGACATGGACGTTTAGACATGTTGACATGGACATTTAGAGATGTTGACATGGACATTTAGACAAGTTGATAAGGACGTTTAGACATATTGACATGTACATTTAGACATGGACGTTTAAACATGTTGACATGGATGTTTAGACATGTTGACATGGACATTAGACATGTTGACATGGACTTTGGACATGTTGACATGGACATTGGACATGTTGACATGGACGTTTAGACATGTTGACATGGACATTGAGACATGTGGACATGGACATTTACATGTTGACATGGACGTTTAGACATGTTGACACGGACATTTAGACATGTTGACATGGACATTTAGACATGTTGACATGGACATTAGACATGTTTACATGGACATTTAGACATGGACGTTTAGACATGTTGACATGGACATTAGACATGTTGACATGGACTTTGGACATGTTGACATGGACATTGGACATGTTGACATGGACGTTTAGACATGTTGACATGGACATTGAGACATGTGGACATGGACATTTACATGTTGACATGGACATTTACATGTTGACATGGACGTTTAGACATGTTGACATGGACATTTAGACATGTTGACATGGACGTTTAAACATGTTGACATGGACGTTTAGACATGTTGACATGGACACTGAGAGATGTTGACACGGACATTTAGACATGTTGACATGGAAGTTTAGACATGTTGACATGTACATTTAGACATGGACGTTTAAACATGTTGACATGGACGTTTAGACATGTTGACAGGGACATTTAGACATGTGGACATGGACATTTACATGTTATCATGGACGTTTAGACATGTTGACATGGACATTTAAACATGTGGACATGGACGTTTAGACATGTTGACATGGAATTTAAGACATGTTGACATGGACATTTAGAGATGTTGACATGGACATTTAGACATGTTCACATGGACGTTTAGACATGTTGACATGTACATTTAGACATGGACGTTTAAACATGTTGACATGGACGTTTAGACATGTTGACATGGACATTTACATGTTGACATGGACGTTTAGACATGTTGACATGGACATTAGACATGTTGACATGGACATTGGACATGTTGACATGTACATTTAGGCATGGACGTTTAAACATGTTGACATGGACATTAGACATGTTGACATGGACATTTACATGTTGACATGGATGTTTAGACATGTTGACATGGACATTTAGACATTTTGAAATGGACGTTTAGACATGGACATTTAGACATGTTGACATGGACATTTACATGTTGACATGGACGTTTAGACACGTTGACATGGACATTTAGACGTGTTGACATGGACTTTTAGACGTGTTGACATGGACATTTAGAGATGTTGACATGGACATTTAGACATGTTCACATGGACTTTTGGACATGTTGACATGGACATTAGACATGTTGACATGGACATTTAGAAATGGACGTTTAGGCATGTTGACATGGACATTTAGATGTTGACTTGGACGTTTAGACATGTTGACATGGACAATTAGACATGTTGACATGGATGTTTAGACATGTTCACATGGACATTTAGACATGGACATTTAGACATGTTGACATGGACATTTAGACATGTTGACATAGACGTTTAGACATGTTGACATGGACATTTAGACATGTTGATATGGACATTTAGACATGTTGACATGGACATTTAGACATGTTCACATGGACATTTAGACATGGACATTTAGACATGTTGACATGGACGATTAGTCATGTTGACATGGACATTTAGACATGTTGACATAGACGTTTAGACATGTTGACATGGACATTTAGACATGGACGTTTAGACATGTTGACATGGACGTTTAGACATGTGGACATGGACGTTTAGACATGTTGACATGGAATTTAAGACATGTTGACATGGACATTTAGAGATGTTGACTTGGACATTTAGACATGTTCACATGGACGTTTAGACATGTTGACATGTACATTTAGACATGGACGTTTAAACATGTTGACATGGACGTTTAGACATGTTGACATGGACATTTACATGTTGACATGGACGTTTAGACATGTTGACATGGACATTAGACATGTTGACATGGACATTGGACATGTTGACATGTACATTTAGGCATGGACGTTTAAACATGTTGACATGGACATTAGACATGTTGACATGGACATTTACATGTTGACATGGATGTTTAGACATGTTGACATGGACCTTTAGACATTTTGAAATGGACGTTTAGACATGGACATTTAGACATGTTGACATGGACATTTACATGTTGACATGGACGTTTAGACACGTTGACATGGACGTTTAAACATGTTGACATGGATGTTTAGACATGTTGACATGGACATTAGACATGTTGACATGGACTTTGGACATGTTGACATGGACATTGGACATGTTGACATGGACGTTTAGACATGTTGATATGGACATTGAGACATGTGGACATGGACATTTACATGTTGACATGGACGTTTAGACATGTTGACATGTACATTTAGACATGGACGTTTAAACATGTTGACATGGACGTTTAGACATGTTGACAGGGACATTTAGACATGTGGACATGGACATTTACATGTTATCATGGACGTTTAGACATGTTGACATGGACATTTAAACATGTGGACATGGACGTTTAGACATGTTGACATGGAATTTAAGACATGTTGACATGGACATTTAGAGATGTTGACATGGACATTTAGACATGTTCACATGGACGTTTAGACATGTTGACATGTACATTTAGACATGGACGTTTAAACATGTTGACATGGACATTAGACATGTTGACATGGACATTTACATGTTGACATGGATGTTTAGACATGTTGACATGGACCTTTAGACATTTTGAAATGGACGTTTAGACATGGACATTTAGACATGTTGACATGGACATTTACATGTTGACATGGACGTTTAGACACGTTGACATGGACGTTTAAACATGTTGACATGGATGTTTAGACATGTTGACATGGACATTAGACATGTTGACATGGACTTTGGACATGTTGACATGGACATGTTGACATGGACGTTTAGACATGTTGACATGGACATTGAGACATGTGGACATGGACATTTACATGTTGACATGGACGTTTAGACATGTTGACATGTACATTTAGACATGGACGTTTAAACATGTTGACATGGACATTGGACATGTTGACATGGACGTTTAGACATGTTGACATGGACATTGAGACATGTGGACATGGACATTTACATGTTGACATGGACGTTTAGACATGTTGACACGGACATTTAGACATGTTGACATGGACATTTAGACATGTTGACATGGACATTAGACATGTTTACATGGACATTTAGACATGGACGTTTAGACATGTTGACATTGACGTTTAGACATGTTGACATGGACATTGGACATATTGACATGGACATTTACATGTTGACATGGACGTTTAGACATGTTGACATGGACATTTAGACATGTTGACATGGACGTTTAAACATGTTGACATGGACGTTTAGACATGTTGACATGGACACTGAGAGATGTTGACATGGACATTTAGACATGTTGACATGGAAGTTTAGACATGTTGACATGTACATTTAGACATGGACGTTTAAACATGTTGACATGGACGTTTAGACATGTTGACAGGGACATTTAGACATGTGGACATGGACATTTACATGTTATCATGGACGTTTAGACATGTTGACATGGACATTTAAACATGTGGACATGGACGTTTAGACATGTTGACATGGAATTTAAGATATGTTGACATGGACATTTAGAGATGTTGACATGGACATTTAGACATGTTCACATGGACGTTTAGACATGTTGATATGTACATTTAGACATGGACGTTTAAACATGTTGACATGGACGTTTAGACATGTTGACATGGACATTTACATGTTGACATGGACGTTTAGACATGTTGACATGGACATTAGACATGTTGACATGGACATTGGACATGTTGACATGTACATTTAGGCATGGACGTTTAAACATGTTGACATGGACATTAGACATGTTGACATGGACATTTACATGTTGACATGGATGTTTAGACATGTTGACATGGACATTTAGACATTTTGAAATGGACTTTTAGACATGGACATTTAGACATGTTGACATGGACATTTACATGTTGACATGGACGTTTAGACGCGTTGACATGGACATTTAGACGTGTTGACATGGACGTTTAGAAATGTTGACATGGACATTTAGACATGGACGGTTAGACATGTTGACATAGACGTTTAGACATGTAGACATGGACTTTTAGACGTGTTGACATGGACATTTAGAGATGTTGACATGGACATTTAGACATGTTCACATGGACTTTTGGACATGTTGACATGTACATTTAGACATGGACGTTTAAACATGTTGACATGGACATTAGACATGTTGACATGGACATTTAGAAATGGACGTTTAGGCATGTTGACATGGACATTTACATGTTGACTTGGACGTTTAGACATGTTGACTTGGACGTTTAGACATGTTGACATGGACAATTAGACATGTTGACATGGACGTTTAGACATGTTCACATGGACATTTAGACATGTTGACATAGACGTTTAGACAGTTTGACATGGACATTTAGACATGTTGACATGGACATTTAGACATGTTGACATGGACATTTAGACATGTTCACATGGACATTTAGACATGGACATTTAGACATGTTGACATGGACGATTAGTCATGTTGACATGGACATTTAGACATGTTGACATAGACGTTTAGACATGTTGACATGGACATTTAGACATGGACGTTTAGACATGTTGACATGGACGTTTAGACATGTGGACATTTACGTTTAGACATATTGACATGGAATTTAAGACATGTTGACATGGACATTTAGAGATGTTGACATGGACATTTAGACATGTTCATATGGACGTTTAGACATGTTGACATGTACATTTAGACATGGACGTTTAAACATGTTGACATGGACGTTTAGACATGTTGACATGGACATTTACATGTTGACATGGACGTTTAGACATGTTGACATGGACATTAGACATGTTGACATGGACATTGGACATGTTGATATGTACATTTAGGCATGGACGTTTAAACATGTTGACATGGACATTAGACATGTTGACATGGACATTTACATGTTGACATGGATGTTTAGACATGTTGACATGGACATTTAGACATTTTGAAATGGACGTTTAGACATGGACATTTAGACATGTTGACATGGACATTTACATGTTGACATGGACGTTTAGACACGTTGACATGGACATTTAGACATGGACGTTTAGACATGTTCACATAGACGTTTAGACGTGTTGACATGGACATTTAGACATGTTGACATGGATGTTTAGACATGTTGACATGGACCTTTAGACATGTAGACATGGACTTTTAGACGTGTTGACATGGACATTTAGAGATGTTGACATGGACATTTAGACATGTTCACATGGACGTTTAGACATGTTGACATGTACATTTAGACATGGACGTTTAGACATGTTGACATGGACGTTTAGACATGTTGACATGGACATTTACATGTTGACATGGACGTTTAGAGATGTTGGCATGGACATTTAGACATGTTGACATGGACATTTAGACATGTTCACATGGACATTTAGACATGGACATTTAGACATGTTGACATGGACGTTTAGTCATGTTGACATGGACATTTAGACATGTTGACATGTACATTTAGACATGGACGTTTAAACATGTTGACATGGACGTTTAGACATGTTGACATGGACATTTACATGTTGGCATGGACGTTTAGACATGTTGACAGGGACATATAGAGATGTGGACATGGACATTTACATGTTGTCATTGACATTTAGACATGTTGACATGGATATTTAGACATGTTGACATGGACGTTTAAACATGTGGACATGGACCTTTAGACATGTAGACATGGACTTTTAGACGTGTTGACATGGACATTTAGAGATGTTGACATGGACATTTAGACATGTTCACATGGACTTTTGGACATGTTGACATGTACATTTAGACATGGACGTTTAAACATGTTGACATGGACATTAGACATGTTGACATGGACATTTAGAAATGGACGTTTAGGCATGTTGACATGGACATTTACATGTTGACTTGGACGTTTAGACATGTTGACATGGACAATTAGACATGTTGACATGGACTTTCAGACATGTTCACATGGACATTTAGACATGGACATTTAGACATGTTGACATGGACATTTAGACATGTTGACATAGACGTTTAGACATGTTGACATAGACGTTTAGACATGTTGACATGGACATTTAGACATGTTGACATGGACATTTAGACATGTTGACATGGACATTTAGACATGTTCACATGGACATTTAGACATGGACATTTAGACATGTTGACATGGACGATTAGTCATGTTGACATGGACATTTAGACATGCTGACATAGACGTTTAGACATGATGACATGGAAATTTAGACATGGACGTTTAGACATGTTGACATGGACGTTTAGACATGTTGACATGGACATTTACATGTTGACATGGACGTTTAGACATGTTGGCATGGACATTTAGACATGTTGACATTGACATTTAGACATGTTGACATGGACATTAGACATGTTGACATGGATATTTATACATGGACGTTTAGACATGTTGACATGGACATTTACATGTTTACTTAGACGTTTAGACATGTTCACATGGACATGTAGACATGTTGACATGGACGTTTAGACATGTTCACATGGACATTTAGACATGGACATTTCGACATGTTGACATGGACGTTTAGTCATGTTGACATGGACATTTAGACATGTTGACATGTACATTTAGACATGGACGTTTAAACATGTTGTCATTGACGTTTAGACATGTTGACATGGATATTTAGACATGTTGACATGGACGTTTAAACATGTGGACATGGACCTTTAGACATGTAGACATGGACTTTTAGACGTGTTGACATGTACATTTAGACATGGACGTTTAAACATGTTGACATGGACATTAGACATGTTCACATGGACATTTAGAAATGGACGTTTAGACATGTTGACATGGACATTTACATGTTGACTTGGACGTTTAGACATGTTGACATGGACAATTAGACATGTTGACATGGACGTTTAGACATGTTCACATGGACATTTAGACATGTTGACATGGACATTTAGACATGTTGACATGGACGTTTAGACATGTTGACATGGACATTTACATGTTGACATGGACGTTTAGACATGTTGGCATGGACATTTAGACATGTTGACATGGACGTTTAGACATGTTCACATGGACATTTAGACATGGACATTTAGACATGTTAACATGGACGTTTAGTCATGTTGACATGGACATTTAGACATGTTGACATAGACGTTTAGACATGTTGACATGGACATTTAGACTTGTTGACATGGACATTTAGACATGTTGACATAGACGTTTAGACATTTTGACATGGACATTTAGACATGTTGACATGGACATTTAGACATGTTGACATGTACATTTAGACATGGACGTTTAAACATGTTGACATGGACATTAGACATGTTCACATGGACACTTAGAAATGGACGTTTAGACATGTTGACATGGACATTTACATGTTGACTTGGACGTTTAGACATGTTGACATGGACAATTAGACATGTTGACATGGACGTTTAGACATGTTCACATGGACATTTAGACATGGACATTTAGACATGTTGACATGGACATTTAGACATGTTGACATAGACGTTTAGACATGTTGACATGGACATTTAGAATTGTTGACATGGACATTAGACATGTTGACATGGATATTTATACATGGACGTTTAGACATGTTGACATGGACATTTACATGTTTACTTAGACGTTTAGACATGTTCACATGGACATGTAGACATGTTGACATGGACGTTTAGACATGTTCACATGGACATTTAGACATGGACATTTCGACATGTTGACATGGACGTTTAGTCATGTTGACATGGACATTTAGACATGTTGACATGTACATTTAGACATGGACGTTTAAACATGTTGTCATTGACGTTTAGACATGTTGACATGGATATTTAGACATGTTGACATGGACGTTTAAACATGTGGACATGGACCTTTAGACATGTAGACATGGACTTTTAGACGTGTTGACATGTACATTTAGACATGGACGTTTAAACATGTTGACATGGACATTAGACATGTTCACATGGACATTTAGAAATGGACGTTTAGACATGTTGACATGGACATTTACATGTTGACTTGGACGTTTAGACATGTTGACATGGACAATTAGACATGTTGACATGGACGTTTAGACATGTTCACATGGACATTTAGACATGTTGACATGGACATTTAGACATGTTGACATGGACGTTTAGACATGTTGACATGGACATTTACATGTTGACATGGACGTTTAGACATGTTGGCATGGACATTTAGACATGTTGACATGGACGTTTAGACATGTTCACATGGACATTTAGACATGGACATTTAGACATGTTAACATGGACGTTTAGTCATGTTGACATGGACATTTAGACATGTTGACATAGACATTTAGACTTGTTGACATGGACATTTAGACATGTTGACATGGACATTTAGACTTGTTGACATGGACATTTAGACATGTTGACATAGACGTTTAGACATTTTGACATGGACATTTAGACATGTTGACATGGACATTTAGACATGTTGACATGTACATTTAGACATGGACGTTTAAACATGTTGACATGGACATTAGACATGTTCACATGGACACTTAGAAATGGACGTTTAGACATGTTGACATGGACATTTACATGTTGACTTGGACGTTTAGACATGTTGACATGGACAATTAGACATGTTGACATGGACGTTTAGACATGTTCACATGGACATTTAGACATGGACATTTAGACATGTTGACATGGACATTTAGACATGTTGACATAGACGTTTAGACATGTTGACATGGACATTTAGAATTGTTGACATGGACATTTAGACATGTTGACATGGACATTTAGACATGTTGACATGGACATTTAGACATGTTGACATGGACATTTAGACATGTTCACATGGACATTTAGACATGGACATTTAGACATGTTGACATGGACATTTAGACATGTTGACATAGACGTTTAGACATGTTGACATGGACATTTAGACTTGTTGACATGGACATTTAGACATGTTCACATAGACGTTTAGACATGTTGACATGGACATTTAGACATGTTGACATAGACGTTTAGACATGTTGACATGGACATTCACAGATGTTTACATGGACGTTTAGACATGTTGACATGGATATTAGACATGTTGACATGGACGTTTAGACATGTTGACATGGACATTTAGACATGTTTACATGGACATTTAGACATGTTGACATGGACATTTACATGTTGACATGGACGTTTAGAAATGTTGACATGGACATTTAGACATGGACGTTTAGACATGTTGACATGGACGTTTAGACGTGTTGACATGGACATTTAGACATTTTGACATGGACGTTTAAACATGTTGACATGGACATTTAGACATGTTGACATGGACGTTTAGACATGTTGACATGGACATTTAGACATGTTCCGATGGACGTTTAGACATGTTGACATGTACATTTAGACATGGACATTTAGACATGTTGACATGGACGTTTAGACATGTTGACATGGACATTTACATGTTGACATGGACGTTTAGACATGTTGACATGGACATTTAGACATGTTGACATGGACATTTAGACATGTTGACATGGACATTTAGACATGTTGACATGGACATCAGACATGTTGACATGGACATTTAGACATGGACGTTGAGACATGTTGACATGGACATTTACATGTTGACATAGACGTTTAGACATGTTGACATGGACATTTAGACATGTTGACATGGACGTTTAGACATGTTCACATGGACATTTAGACATGGACATTTAGACATGTTGACATGGACGTTTAGTCATGTTGACATGGACATTTAGACATGTTGACAGACGTTTAGACATGTTGACATGGACATTTAGACTTGTTGACATGGACATTTAGACATGTTGACGTAGACGTTTAGACATGTTGACATGGACATTTAGACATGTTGACATGGACATTTAGACATGTTGACATAGACGTTTAGACATGTTGACAAGGACATTCAGAGATGTTTACATGGACGTTTAGACATGTTGACATGGATATTAGACAAGTTGACATGGACATTAGACATGTTGACATGGACATTTACATGTTGACATGGACATTTAAACATGTTGACATTGACATTTAGACATGTTGACATGGACATCAGACATGTTGACATGGACATTTAGACATGGACGTTGAGACATGTTGACATGGACATTTACATGTTGACTTGGACGTTTAGACATGTTGACATGGACATTTAGACATGTTGACATGGACGTTTAGACATGTTCACATGGACATTTAGACATGGACATTTAGACATGTTGACATGGACGTTTAGTCATGTTGACACGGACATTTAGACATGTTGACAGACGTTTAGACATGTTGACATGGACATTTAGACTTGTTGACATGGACATTTAGACATGTTGACATAGACGTTTAGACATGTTGACATGGACATTTAGACATGTTGACATGGACATTAGACATGTTGACATAGACGTTTAGACATGTTGACAAGGACATTCAGAGATGTTGACATGGACGTTTAGACATGTTGACATGGATATTAGACATGTTGACATGGACATTAGACATGTTGACATGGACATTTAGACATGTTGACATGGACATTTACATGTTGACATGGACGTTGAGACATGTTGACATGGACATTTAGACATGTTGACATGGACGTTTAGAAATGTTGACATGGACATTTAGACATGTACGTTTAGACATGTTGACATGGACATTTACATGTTGACATGGACGTTTAGACATGTTGGCATGGACATTTAGACATGTTGACATTGACATTGACACATGTTGACATGGACATTAGACATGTTGACATGGACATTTAGAAATGGACGTTTAGACATGTTGACATGGACATTTACATGTTGACTTGGACGTTTAGACATGTTGACATGGACATTTAGACATGTTGACATGGACATTTAGACATGTTGACATGGACATTTAGACATGTTGACATAGACGTTTAGACATGTTGACATGGACGTTTAGACATGGACATTTAGACATGTTGACATGGACATTTACATGTTGACATGGACGTTTAGACATGTTGACATGGACATTTAGACATGTCAACATGGACGTTTAGAAATGTTGACATAGACATTTAGACATGGACGTTTAGACATGTTGACATGGACATTTAGAAATGGACGTTTAGACATGTTGACATGGACATTTACATGTTGACTTGGACGTTTAGACATGTTGACATGGACATTTAGACATGTTGACATGGACATTTAGACATGTTGACATGGACATTTAGACATGTTGACATAGACGTTTAGACATGTTGACATGGACATTTAGACATGTCAACATGGACGTTTAGAAATGTTGACATAGACATTTAGACATGTACATTTAGACATGTTGACATGGACGTTTAGACGTGTTGACTTGGACATTTAGACATGGACATTTAGACATGTTGACATGGACATTTACATGTTGACATGGACGTTTAGACATGTTGACATGGACATTTAGACATGTCAACATGGACGTTTAGAAATGTTTACATAGACATTTAGACATGGACGTTTAGACATGTTGACATGGACGTTTAGACGTGTTGACATGGACATTTAGACATGTTGACATGGACGTTTAGACATGTTGACATGGACGTATAGACATGTTGACATGGACATTTAGACATGTTGTCATGGACGTTTAGACATGTTGACATGTACATTTAGACATGGACGTTTAGACATGTTGACATGGACGTTTAGACATGTTGACATGGACATTAGACATGTTGACATGGACATTGGACATGTTGACATGTACATTTAGGCATGGACGTTTAAACATGTTGACATGGACATTAGACATGTTGACATGGACATTTACATGTTCACTTGGACGTTTAGACATGTTGACATGGACAGTTAGACTTGTTGACATGGACATTTAGACATGTTGACATGGACATTTACATGTTGACATGGACGTTTAGACCTGTTGACATGGACATTTAGACATGTTGACATGGATGTTTAAACATGTTGACATGGACATTTAGACATGGACGTTTAGACATGTTGACATGGACGTTTAGCCCTGTTGACATGGACATTTAGACATGTTGACATGGACATTTAGACATGTTGACATGGACGTTTAGACATGTTGACATGTACATTTAGACATGGACGTTTAGACATGTTGACATGGACGTTTAGACATGTTGACATGGACATTTAGACATGTTGACATGGACATTTACATGTCGACATGGACGTTTAGACATGTTGGCATGGACATTTAGACATGTTGACATTGACATTTAGACATGTTGACATGGACATTAGACATGTTGACATGGACATTTAGACATGGACGTTGAGACATGTTGACATGGACATTTACATGTTGTCTTGGACGTTTAGACATGTTGACATGGACATTTAGACATGTTCACATGGATATTTAGACATGGACATTTAGACATGTTGACATGGACATTTAGACATGTTGACATAGACGTTTAGACATGTTGACATGGACATTCAGAGATGTTGACATGGACGTTTAGACATGTTGACATGGATATTAGACATGTTGACATGGACATTAGACATGTTGACATGGACGTTTAGACATGTTGACATGGACATTTACATGTTGACATAGACGTTTAGACATGTTGACATGGACATTTAGACATGTTGACATGGACATTTAGACATGTTGACATAGACGTTTAGACATGTTGACATGGACATTCAGAGATGTTGACATGGACGTTTAGACATGTTGACATGGATATTAGACATGTTGACATGGACATTAGACATGTTGACATGGACGTTTAGACATGTTGACATGGACATTTACATGTTGACATGGACATTTAGACATGTTGACATGGACGTTTAGAAATGTTGACATGGACATGTAGACATGGACGTTTAGACATGTTGACATGGACGTTTAGACGTGTTGACATGGACATTTACATGTTGACATGGACATTTAGACATGTTGACATGGACATTTAGACATGTTGACATGGACTTTTAGAAATGTTGACATGGACATTTAGACATGGACGTTTAGACATGTTGACATGGACGTTTAGACGTGTTGACATGGACATTTACATGTTGACATGGACGTTTAGACATGTTGGCATGGACATTTAAACATGTTGACATTGACATTTAGACATGTTGACATGGACATCAGACATGTTGACATGGACATTTAGACATGGACGTTGAGACATGTTGACATGGACATTTACATGTTGACTTGGACGTTTAGACATGTTGACATGGACATTTAGACATGTTGACATGGACGTTTAGACATGTTCACATGGACATTTAGACATGGACATTTAGACATGTTGACATGGACGTTTAGTCAAGTTGACATGGACATTTAGACATGTTGACAGACGTTTAGACATGTTGACATGGACATTTAGACTTGTTGACATGGACATTTAGACATGTTGACATAGACGTTTAGACATGTTGACATGGACATTTAGACATGTTGACATGGACATTTAGACATGTTGACATAGACGTTTAGACATGTTGACAAGGACATTCAGAGATGTTGACATGGACGTTTAGACATGTTGACAAGGATATTAGACATGTTGACATGGACATTAGACATGTTGACATGGACATTTAGACATGTTGACATGGACATTTACATGTTGACATGGACGTTGAGACATGTTGACATGGACATTTAGACATGTTGACATGGACGTTTAGAAATGTTGACATGGACATTTAGACATGTACGTTTAGACATGTTGACATGGACATTTAGACATGTTGACATGGATGTTTAGACATGTTGACATGGACATTTAAACATGTTGACATGGACATTTAGACATGTTGACATGGACGTTTAGACATGTTGACATGGACATTTAGACATGTTGTCGTGGACGTTTAGACATGTTGACATGTACATTTAGACATGGACGTTTAGACATGTTAACATGGACATTTACATGTTGACATGGACGTTTAGACATGTTGGCATGGACATTTAGACATGTTGACATTGACATTGACACATGTTGACATGGACATTAGACATGTTGACATGGACATTTAGAAATGGACGTTTAGACATGTTGACATGGACATTTACTTGTTGACTTGGACGTTTAGACATGTTGACATGGACATTTAGACATGTTGACATGGACATTTAGACATGTTGACATGGACATTTAGACATGTTGACATAGACGTTTAGACATGTTGACATGGACGTTTAGACATGGTCATTTAGACATGTTGACATGGACAGTTACATGTTGACATGGACGTTTAGACATGTTGACATGGACATTTAGACATGTCAACATGGACGTTTAGAAATGTTGACATAGACATTTAGACATGGACGTTTAGACATGTTGACATGGACATTTAGAAATGGACGTTTAGACATGTTGACATGGACATTTACATGTTGACTTGGACGTTTAGACATGTTGACATGGACATTTAGACATGTTGACATGGACATTTAGACATGTTGACATGGACATTTAGACATGTTGACATAGACGTTTAGACATGTTGACATGGACGTTTAGACATGGACATTTAGACATGTTGACATGGACATTTACATGTTGACATGGACGTTTAGACATGTTGACATGGACATTTAGACATGTCAACATGGACGTTTAGAAATGTTGACATAGACATTTAGACATGGACGTTTAGACATGTTGACATGGACGTTTAGACGTGTTGACTTGGACATTTAGACATGGACATTTAGACATGTTGACATGGACATTTACATGTTGACATGGACGTTTAGACATGTTGACATGGACATTTAGACATGTCAACATGGACGTTTAGAAATGTTTACATAGACATTTAGACATGGACGTTTAGACATGTTGACATGGACGTTTAGACATGTTCACATGGACATTTAGACATGGACATTTAGACATGTTGACATGGACGTTTAGTCAAGTTGACATGGACATTTAGACATGTTGACAGACGTTTAGACATGTTGACATGGACATTTAGACTTGTTGACATGGACATTTAGACATGTTGACATAGACGTTTAGACATGTTGACATGGACATTTAGACATGTTGACATGGACATTTAGACATGTTGACATAGACGTTTAGACATGTTGACAAGGACATTCAGAGATGTTGACATGGACGTTTAGACATGTTGACAAGGATATTAGACATGTTGACATGGACATTAGACATGTTGACATGGACATTTAGACATGTTGACATGGACATTTACATGTTGACATGGACGTTGAGACATGTTGACATGGACATTTAGACATGTTGACATGGACGTTTAGAAATGTTGACATGGACATTTAGACATGTACGTTTAGACATGTTGACATGGACATTTAGACATGTTGACATGGATGTTTAGACATGTTGACATGGACATTTAAACATGTTGACATGGACATTTAGACATGTTGACATGGACGTTTAGACATGTTGACATGGACATTTAGACATGTTGTCGTGGACGTTTAGACATGTTGACATGTACATTTAGACATGGACGTTTAGACATGTTAACATGGACATTTACATGTTGACATGGACGTTTAGACATGTTGGCATGGACATTTAGACATGTTGACATTGACATTGACACATGTTGACATGGACATTAGACATGTTGACATGGACATTTAGAAATGGACGTTTAGACATGTTGACATGGACATTTACTTGTTGACTTGGACGTTTAGACATGTTGACATGGACATTTAGACATGTTGACATGGACATTTAGACATGTTGACATGGACATTTAGACATGTTGACATAGACGTTTAGACATGTTGACATGGACGTTTAGACATGGTCATTTAGACATGTTGACATGGACAGTTACATGTTGACATGGACGTTTAGACATGTTGACATGGACATTTAGACATGTCAACATGGACGTTTAGAAATGTTGACATAGACATTTAGACATGGACGTTTAGACATGTTGACATGGACATTTAGAAATGGACGTTTAGACATGTTGACATGGACATTTACATGTTGACTTGGACGTTTAGACATGTTGACATGGACATTTAGACATGTTGACATGGACATTTAGACATGTTGACATGGACATTTAGACATGTTGACATAGACGTTTAGACATGTTGACATGGACGTTTAGACATGGACATTTAGACATGTTGACATGGACATTTACATGTTGACATGGACGTTTAGACATGTTGACATGGACATTTAGACATGTCAACATGGACGTTTAGAAATGTTGACATAGACATTTAGACATGGACGTTTAGACATGTTGACATGGACGTTTAGACGTGTTGACTTGGACATTTAGACATGGACATTTAGACATGTTGACATGGACATTTACATGTTGACATGGACGTTTAGACATGTTGACATGGACATTTAGACATGTCAACATGGACGTTTAGAAATGTTTACATAGACATTTAGACATGGACGTTTAGACATGTTGACATGGACGTTTAGACGTGTTGACATGGACATTTAGACATGTTGACATGGACGTTTAGACATGTTGACATGGACGTATAGACATGTTGACATGGACATTTAGACATGTTGTCATGGACGTTTAGACATGTTGACATGTACATTTAGACATGGACGTTTAGACATGTTGACATGGACGTTTAGACATGTTGACATGGACATTAGACATGTTGACATGGACATTGGACATGTTGACATGTACATTTAGGCATGGACGTTTAAACATGTTGACATGGACATTAGACATGTTGACATGGACATTTACATGTTCACTTGGACGTTTAGACTTGTTGACATGGACAGTTAGACTTGTTGACATGGACATTTAGACATGTTGACATGGACATTTACATGTTGACATGGACGTTTGGACCTGTTGACATGGACATTTAGACATGTTGACATGGATGTTTAAACATGTTGACATGGACATTTAGACATGGACGTTTAGACATGTTGACATGGACGTTTAGCCCTGTTGACATGGACATTTAGACATGTTGACATGGACATTTAGACATGTTGACATGGACGTTTAGACATGTTGACATGTACATTTAGACATGGACGTTTAGACATGTTGACATGGACGTTTAGACATGTTGACATGGACATTTAGACATGTTGACATGGACATTTACATGTGGACATGGACGTTTAGACATGTTGGCATGGACATTTAGACATGTTGACATTGACATTTAGACATGTTGACATGGACATTAGACATGTTGACATGGACTTTTAGACATGTTGACATGGACATTTAGACATGTTGACATGGACATTTACATGTTGACATGGACGTTTAGACATGTTGACATGGACATTTAGACATGTCAACATGGACGTTTAGAAATGTTGACATGGACATTTAGACATGGACGTTTAGACATGTTGACATGGACGTTTAGACATGTTGACATGGACATTTACATGTTCACTTGGACGTTTAGACATGTTGACATGGACAGTTAGACTTGTTGACATGGACATTTAGACATGTTGACATGGACGTTTAGACATGGACATTTAGACATGTTGACATGGACATTTACATGTTGACATGGACGTTTAGACCTGTTGACATGGACATTTAGACATGTTGACATGGATGTTTAAACATGTTGACATGGATATTAGACATGGACGTTTAGACATGTTGACATGGACGTTTAGCCCTGTTGACATGGACATTTAGACATGTTGACATGGACATTTAGACATGTTGACATGGACGTTTAGACATGTTGACATGTACATTTAGACATGGACGTTTAGACATGTTGACATGGACGTTTAGACATGTTGACATGGACATTTAGACATGTTGACATGGACATTTACATGTCGACATGGACGTTTAGACATGTTGGCATGGACATTTAGACATGTTGACATTGACATTTAGACATGTTGACATGGACATTAGACATGTTGACATGGACATTTAGACATGGACGTTGAGACATGTTGACATGGACATTTACATGTTGTCTTGGACGTTTAGACATGTTGACATGGACATTTAGACATGTTCACATGGACATTTAGACATGTTGACATGGACATTTACATGTTGACATGGACGTTTAGACATGTTGATATGGACATTTAGACATGTCAACATGGACGTTTAGAAATGTTGACATAGACATTTAGACATGGACGTTTAGACATGTTGACATGGACGTTTAGACGTGTTGACATGGACATTTAGACATGTTGACATGGACATTTAGACATGTTGACATGGACGTTTAGACATTTTGACATGGACATTTAGAGATGTTGTCATGGACGTTTAGACATGTTGACATGTACATTTAGACATGGACGTTTAGACATGTTGACATGGATGTTTAGACATGTTGACATGGACAGTTACATGTTGACGTGGACGTTTAGACATGTTGACATGGACATTAGACATGTTGACATGGACATTGGACATGTTGACATGTACATTTAGGCATGGACGTTTAAACATGTTGACATGGACATTAGACATGTTGACATGGACATTTACATGTTCACTTGGACGTTTAGACATGTTGACATGGACAGTTAGACTTGTTGACATGGACATTTAGACATGTTGACATGGACATTTAGACATGTTGACATGGACAGTTACATGTCGACATGGACGTTTAGACATGTTGGCATGGACATTTAGACATGTTTACATTGACATTTAGACATGTTGACATGGACATTAGACATGTTGACATGGACATTTAGACATGGACGTTGAGACATGTTGACATGGACATTTACATGTTGTCTTGGACGTTTAGACATGTTGACATGGACATTTAGACATGTTCACATGGACATTTAGACATGTTGACATGGACGTTTAGTCATGTTGACATGGACATTTACACATGTCAACATGGACGTTTAGAAATGTTGATATGGACATTTAGACTTGTTGACATGGACATTTAGACATGTTGACATAGACGTTTAGACATGTTGACATGGACATTTAGACATGTTGACATGGACATTTAGACATGTTGACATAGACGTTTAGACATGTTGACATGGACATTCAGAGATGTTGACATGGACGTTTAGACATGTTGACATGGATATTAGACATGTTGACATGGACATTAGACATGTTGACATGGACGTTTAGACATGTTGACATGGACATTTAGACATGTTTACATGGACATTTAGACATGTTGAAAT
The DNA here is from genome assembly GCF_933228915.1 of Telmatherina bonti. Taxonomy (NCBI): domain Eukaryota; kingdom Metazoa; phylum Chordata; class Actinopteri; order Atheriniformes; family Telmatherinidae; genus Telmatherina; species Telmatherina bonti. Next base: position 5,725,306 of record NC_136618.1, on the reverse strand, counting down.
GGACATTTAGACATGTTGACATAGACGTTTAGACATGTTGACATGGACATTCAGAGATGTTGACATGGACGTTTAGACATGTTGACATGGATATTAGACATGTTGACATGGACATTAGACATGTTGACATGGACGTTTAGAAATGTTGACATGGACGTTTAGACGTGTTGACATGGACATTTAGACATGTTGACATGGACATTTAGACATGTTGACATGGATGTTTAGACATGTTGACATGGACGTTTAAACATGTTGACATGGACATTTAGACATGTTGACATGGACGTTTAGACATGTTGACATGGACATTTAGACATGTTCTCATGGACGTTTAGACATGTTGACATGTACATTTAGACATGGACGTTTAGACATGTTGGCATGGACATTTAGACATGTTGACATGGACATTTAGACATGTTGACATGGACATTAGAAATGTATACATGGACTTTTAGAAATGGACCTTTAGACATGTTGACATGGACATTTACATGTTGACTTGGACGTTTAGACATGTTCACATGGACAGTTAGACATGGACATTTAGACATGTTGACATGGACGTTTAGTCATGTTGTCATGGACATTTAGACATGTTGACATAGACGTTTAGACATGTTGACATGGACATTTAGACATGTTGACATAGACGTTTAGACATGTTGACATGGACATTCAGAGATGTTGACATGGACGTTTAAACATGTTGACATGGACATTTAGACATGTTGACATGGACGTTTAGACATGTTGACATGGACATTTAGACATGTTGTCATGGACGTTTAGACATGTTGACATGTACATTTAGACATGGACGTTTAGACATGTTAACATGGACATTTACATGTTGACATGGACGTTTAGACATGTTGGCATGGACATTTAGACATGTTGACATTGACATTGACACATGTTGACATGGACATTAGACATGTTGACATGGACATTTAGAAATGGACTTTTAGACATGTTGACATGGACATTTACATGTTGACTTGGACGTTTAGACATGTTGACATGGACATTTAGACATGTTCACATGGACATTTAGACATGGACATTTAGACATGTTGACATGGACGTTTAGTCATGTTGACATGGACATTTAGACATGTTGACATAGACGTTTAGACATGTTGACATGGACATTTAGACTTGTTGACATGGACATTAGACATGTTGACAGACGTTTAGACATGTTGACATGGACATTTAGACATGTTGACATGGACATTTAGACATGTTGACATAGACGTTTAGACATGTTGACATGGACATTCAGAGATGTTGACATGGACGTTTAGACATGTTGACATGGATATTAGACATGTTGACATGGACATTAGACATGTTGACATGGACGTTTAGACATGTTGACATGGACATTTAGACATGTTGACATGGACATTTAGACATGTTGACATGTACATTTAGACATGGACGTTTAGACATGTTGACATAGACATTTAGACATGTTGACATGGACGTTTAGACATGTTGACATGGACGTTTAGACATGTTGACATGGACATTTACATGTTGACTTGGACGTTTAGACATGTTGACATGGACAATTAGACATGTTGACATGGACAATTAGACAAGTTCACATGGACATTTAGACATGTTGACATTTAGACATGTTGACATAGACGTTTAGACATGTTGACATGGACATTTACATGTTGACATGGACGTTTAGACATGTTGACATGGACATTTAGACATGTTGACATGGACGTTTAGAGATTTTGACATGGACATTTAGATATGTTGACATGGACGTATAGACATGTTGTCATGGACGTTTAGAAATGATGACATGGACATTTAGACATGTTGACATAGACGTTTAGACATGTTGACATGGACATTTAGACATGTTGACATGGACATTTAGACATGTTGACATAGACGTTTAGACATGTTGACATGGACATTCAGAGATGTTGACATGGACGTTTAGACATGTTGACATGGATATTAGACATGTTGACATGGACATTAGACATGTTGACATGGACGTTTAGACATGTTGACATGGACATTTAGACATGTTGACATGGACATTTAGACATGGACGTTTAGACATGTTGACATAGACATTTAGACATGTTGACATGGACGTTTAGACATGTTGACATGGACATTTAGACTTGTTGACATGGACATTTAGAAATGGACGTTTAGACATGTTGACATGGACATTTACATGTTGACATGGACGTTTAGACATGTTCACATGGACATTTAGACATGGACATTTAGACATGTTGACATGGACGTTTAGTCATGTTGACATGGACATTTAGACATGTCAACATGGACGTTTAGAAATGTTGACATGGACATTTAGACTTGTTGACATGGACATTTAGACATGTTGACATAGACATTTAGACATGTTGACATGGACATTTAGACATGTTGACATAGACGTTTAGACATGTTGACATGGACATTCAGAGATGTTGACATGGACGTTTAGACATGTTGACATGGATATTAGACATGTTGACATGGACATTAGACATGTTGACATGGACGTTTAGACATGTTGACATGGACATTTAGACATGTTTACATGGACATTTAGACATGTTGACATGGACATTTAGACATGTTGACAGACGTTTAGACATGTTGACATGGACATTCAGAGATGTTGACATGGACGTTTAAACATGTTGACATGGACATTTAGACATGTTGACATGGACGTTTAGACATGTTGACATGGACATTTAGACATGTTGTCATGGACGTTTAGACATGTTGACATGTACATTTAGACATGGACGTTTAGACATGTTGGCATGGACATTTAGACATGTTGACATGGACATTTAGACATGTTGACATGGACATTAGACATGTATACATGGACATTTAGAAATGGACGTTTAGACATGTTGACATGGACATTTACATGTTGACTTGGACGTTTAGACATGTTCACATGGACATTTAGACATGGACATTTAGACATGTTGACATGGACGTTTAGTCATGTTGTCATGGACATTTAGACATGTTGACATAGACGTTTAGACATGTTGACATGGACATTCAGAGATGTTGACATGGACGTTTAAACATGTTCACATGGACATTTAGACATGTTGACATGGACGTTCAGACATGTTGACATGGACATTTAGACATGTTGTCATGGACGTTTAGACATGTTGACATGTACATTTAGACATGGACGTTTAGACATGTTGTCATGGACGTTTAGACATGTTGACATGTACATTTAGACATGGACGTTTAGACATGTTAACATGGACATTTACATGTTGACATGGACGTTTAGACATGTTGGCATGGATATTTAGACATGTTGACATTGACATTGACACATGTTGACATGGACATTAGACATGTTGACATGGACATTTAGAAATGGACGTTTAGACATGTTGATGTGGACATTTACATGTTGACTTGGACGTTTAGACATGTTGACATGGACATTTAGACATGTTCACATGGACATTTAGACATGGACATTTAGACATGTTGACATGGACGTTTAGTCATGTTGACATGGACATTTAGACATGTTGACATAGACGTTTAGACATGTTGACATGGACATTTAGACTTGATGACATGGACATTTAGACATGTTGACAGACGTTTAGACATGTTGACATGGACATTTAGACATGTTGACATGGACATTTAGACATGTTGACATAGACGTTTAGACATGTTGACATGGACATTCAGAGATGTTGACATGGATATTAGACATGTTGACATGGACATTAGACATGTTGACATGGACGTTTAGACATGTTGACATGGACATTTAGACATGTTGACATGTACATTTAGACATGGACGTTTAGACATGTTGACATAGACATTTAGACATGTTGACATGGACGTTTAGACATGTTGACATGGACGTTTAGACATGTTGACATGGACATTTACATGTTGACTTGGACGTTTAGACATGTTGACATGGACAATTAGACATGTTGACATGGACAATTAGACATGTTCACATGGACATTTAGACATGTTGACATGGACATTTACATGTTGACTTGGACGTTTAGACATGTTGACATGGACAATTAGACATGTTGACATGGACAATTAGACATGTTCACATGGACATTTAGACATGTTGACATGTACATTTAGACATGGACGTTTAGACATGTTGACATAGACATTTAGAGATGTTGACATGGACGTTTAGACATGTTTACATGGATATTAGACATGTTGACATGGACATTAGACATGTTGACATGGACGTTTAGACATGTTGACATGGACATTTAGACATGTTGACATGGACATTTAGACATGTTGACATAGACGTTTAGACATGTTGACATGGACATTCAGAGATGTTGACATGGACGTTTAGACATGTTGACATGGATATTAGACATGTTGACATGGACATTAGACATGTTGACATGGACGTTTAGAAATGTTGACATGGACGTTTAGACGTGTTGACATGGACATTTAGACATGTTGACATGGACATTTAGACATGTTGACATGGATGTTTAGACATGTTGACATGGACGTTTAAACATGTTGACATGGACATTTAGACATGTTGACATGGACGTTTAGACATGTTGACATGGACATTTAGACATGTTCTCATGGACGTTTAGACATGTTGACATGTACATTTAGACATGGACGTTTAGACATGTTGGCATGGACATTTAGACATGTTGACATGGACATTTAGACATGTTGACATGGACATTAGACATGTATACATGGACATTTAGAAATGGACGTTTAGACATGTTGACATGGACATTTACATGTTGACTTGGACGTTTAGACATGTTCACATGGACATTTAGACATGGACATTTAGACATGTTGACATGGACGTTTAGTCATGTTGTCATGGACATTTAGACATGTTGACATAGACGTTTAGACATGTTGACATGGACATTTAGACATGTTGACATAGACGTTTAGACATGTTGACATGGACATTCAGAGATGTTGACATGGACGTTTAAACATGTTGACATGGACATTTAGACATGTTGACATGGACGTTTAGACATGTTGACATGGACATTTAGACATGTTGTCATGGACGTTTAGACATGTTGACATGTACATTTAGACAAGGACGTTTAGACATGTTGTCATGGACGTTTAGACATGTTGACATGTACATTTAGACATGGACGTTTAGACATGTTAACATGGACATTTACATGTTGACATGGACGTTTAGACATGTTGGCATGGATATTTAGACATGTTGACATTGACATTGACACATGTTGACATGGACATTAGACATGTTGACATGGACATTTAGAAATGGACGATTAGACATGTTGACATGGACATTTACATGTTGACTTGGACGTTTAGACATGTTGACATGGACATTTAGACATGTTGACATGGACATTTAGACATGGACATTTAGACATGTTGACATGGACGTTTAGTCATGTTGACATGGACATTTAGACATGTTGACATAGACGTTTAGACATGTTGACATGGACATTTAGACTTGATGACATGGACATTTAGACATGTTGACAGACGTTTAGACATGTTGACATGGACATTTAGACATGTTGACATGGACATTTAGACATGTTGACATAGACGTTTAGACATGTTGACATGGACATTCAGAGATGTTGACATGGACGTTTAGACATGTTGACATGGATATTAGACATGTTGACATGGACATTAGACATGTTGACATGGACGTTTAGACATGTTGACATGGACATTTAGACATGTTGACATGGACATTTAGACATGTTGACATGTACATTTAGACATGGACGTTTAGACATGTTGACATAGACATTTAGACATGTTGACATGGACGTTTAGACATGTTGACATGGACGTTTAGACATGTTGACATGGACATTTACATGTTGACTTGGACGTTTAGACATGTTGACATGGACAATTAGACATGTTGACATGGACAATTAGACATGTTCACATGGACATTTAGACATGTTGACATGGACATTTACATGTTGACTTGGACGTTTAGACATGTTGACATGGACAATTAGACATGTTGACATGGACAATTAGACATGTTCACATGGACATTTAGACATGTTGACATGTACATTTGGACATGGACGTTTAGACATGTTGACATAGACATTTAGACATGTTGACATGGACGTTTAGACATGTTGACATGGACATTTAGACTTGTTGACATGGACATTTAGAAATGGACGTTTAGACATGTTGACATGGACATTTACATGTTGACATGGACGTTTAGACATGTTCACATGGACATTTAGACATGGACATTTAGACATGTTGACATGGACATTTAGACATGTTGACATAGACGTTTAGACATGTTGACATGGACATTTAGACTTGTTGACATGGACATTTAGACATGTTGACATAGACGTTTAGACATGTTGACATGGACATTCAGAGATGTTGACATGGACGTTTAGACATGTTGACATGGACATTTAGACATTTTGACATGGACATTTAGACATGTTGACATGGACATTTACATGTTGATATGGACGTTTAGACATGTTGACATGGACATTTAGACATGTTGACATGGACGTTTAGACATGTTCACATGGACATTTAGACATGTTGACATGGACATTTACATGTTGTCATGGATGTTTAGACATGTTGACATGGACATTTGACATGTTGACATGGACATTTAGATGTTGACATGGACGTTTAGACATGTTGAGATGGACATTTACATGTTGAAATGGACGTTTAGACATGTTGACATGGACATTTGACATGTTGACATGGACATGTAGATGTTGACATGGACGTTTAGACATGTTGACATGGATATTAGACATGTTGACATGGACATTAGACATGTTGACATGGACGTTTAGACATGTTGACATGGACATTTAGACATGTTGACATGGACATTTAGACATGTTGACATGTACATTTAGACATGGACGTTTAGACATGTTGACAGACATTTAGACATGTTGACATGGACGTTTAGACATTTTGACATGGACGTTTAGACATGTTGACATGGACATTTACATGTTGACTTGGACGTTTAGACATGTTGACATGGACAATTAGACATGTTGACATGGACAATTAGACATGTTCACATGGACATTTAGACATGTTGACATGGACATTTACATGTTGACTTGGACGTTTAGACATGTTCACATGGACAATTAGACATGTTGACATTTAGACATGTTGACATAGACGTTTAGACATGTTGACATGGACATTTACATGTTGACATGGACGTTTAGACATGTTGACATGGACATTTAGACATGTTGACATGGACGTTTAGAGATTTTGACATGGACATTTAGATAAGTTGACATGGACGTTTAGACATGTTGACATGGACGTTTAGAAATGATGACATGGACATTTAGACATGTTGACATAGACGTTTAGACATGTTGACATGGACATTTAGACATGTTGACATGGACATTTAGACATGTTGACATAGACGTTTAGACATGTTGACATGGACATTCAGAGATGTTGACATGGACGTTTAGACATGTTGACATGGATATTAGACATGTTGACATGGACATTAGACATGTTGACATGGACCTTTAGACATGTTGACATGGACATTTAGACATGTTGACATGTACATTTAGACATGGACGTTTAGACATGTTGACATAGACATTTAGACATGTTGACATGGACGTTTAGACATGTTGACATGGACATTTAGACTTGTTGACATGGACATTTAGAAATGGACGTTTAGACATGTTGACATGGACATTTACATGTTGACATGGACGTTTAGACATGTTCACATGGACATTTAGACATGGACATTTAGACATGTTGACATGGACATTTAGACATGTTGACATAGACGTTTAGACATGTTGACATGGACATTTAGACTTGTTGACATGGACATTTAGACATGTTGACATGGACGTTTAGACATGTTGACATGGACATTCAGAGATGTTGACATGGACGTTTAGACATGTTGACATGGACATTTAGACATTTTGACATGGACATTTGGACATGTTGACATGGACATTTAGACAAGTTGATAAGGACGTTTAGACATGTTGACATGGACATTTAGACATGTTGACATGGACGTTTAGACATGTTCACATGGACATTTAGACATGTTGACATGGACATTTACATGTTGTCATGGATGTTTAGACATGTTGACATGGACATTTGACATGTTGACATGGACATTTAGATGTTGACATGGACGTTTAGACATGTTGAGATGGACATTTACATGTTGAAATGGACGTTTAGACATGTTGACATGGACATTTGACATGTTGACATGGACATGTAGATGTTGACATGCACATTTAGACATGTTGACATGGACATTTGACATGTTGACATGGACATTTAGATGTTGACATGGACGTTTAGACATGTTGACATGGACATTTACATGTTGACATGGACGTTTAGACATGTTGACATGGACATTTAGACATGTTGACATGGACGTTTAGAGATTTTGACATGGACATTTAGATATGTTGACATGGACGTTTAGACATGTTGATATGGACGTTTAGAAATTATGACATGGACATTTAGACATGTTGACATGGACGTTTAGACATGTTGAGATGGACGTTTAGACATGTTGACATGGATATTAGACATGTTGACATGGACATTAGACATGTTGACATGGACGTTTAGACATGTTGACATGGACATTTAGACATGTTGACATGGACATTTAGACATGGGTGTTTAGACATGTTGACATAGACATTTAGACATGTTGACATGGACGTTTAGACATGTTGACATGGACATTTAGACTTGTTGACATGGACATTTAGAAATGGACGTTTAGACATGTTGACATGGACATTTACATGTTGACTTGGACGTTTAGACATGTTGACATGGACTATTAGACATGTTGACATGGACGTTTAGACATGTTCACATGGACATTTAGACATGGACATTTAGACATGTTGACATAGACGTTTAGACATGTTGACATGGACATTTACATGTTGACATGGACGTTTAGACATGTTGACATGGACGTTTAGAGATTTTGACATGGACATTTAGATATGTTGACATGGACGTTTAGACATGTTGACATGGACGTTTAGAAATGATGACATGGACATTTAGACATGTTGACATAGACGTTTAGACATGTTGACATGGACATTTAGACATGTTGACATGGACATTTAGACATGGACGTTTAGACATGTTGACATGGACGTTTAGACGTGTTGACATGGACATTTAGACATGTTGACATGGACATTTAGACATGTTGACATGGATGTTTAGACATGTTGACATGGACGTTTAAACATGTTGACATGGACATTTAGACATGTTGACATGGACGTTTAGACATGTTGACATGGACATTTAGACATGTTCTCATGGACGTTTAGACATGTTGACATGTACATTTAGACATGGACGTTTAGACATGTTGACATGGACATTTACATATTGACTTGGACGTTTAGACATGTTCACATGGACATTTAGACATGGACATTTAGACATGTTGACATGGATGTTTAGTCATGTTGTCATGGACATTTAGACATGTTGACATAGACGTTTAGACATGTTGACATGGACATTTAGACATGTTGACATAGACGTTTAGACATGTTGACATGGACATTCAGAGATGTTGACATGGATATTAGACATGTTGACATGGACATTTAGACATGTTGACATGGACATTTAGACATGTTGACATGGACGTTTAGAGATTTTGACATGGACATTTAGATATGTTGACATGGACGTTTAGACATGTTGACATGGACGTTTAGAAATGATGACATGGACATTTAGACATGTTGACATAGACGTTTAGACATGTTGACATGGACATTTAGACATGTTGACATGGACATTTAGACATGGACGTTTAGACATGTTGACATGGACGTTTAGACGTGTTGACATGGACATTTAGACATGTTGACATGGACATTTAGACATGTTGACATGGATGTTTAGACATGTTGACATGGACGTTTAAACATGTTGACATGGACATTTAGACATGTTGACATGGACGTTTAGACATGTTGACATGGACATTTAGACATGTTCTCATGGACGTTTAGACATGTTGACATGTACATTTAGACATGGACGTTTAGACATGTTGACATGGACATTTACATATTGACTTGGACGTTTAGACATGTTCACATGGACATTTAGACATGGACATTTAGACATGTTGACATGGATGTTTAGTCATGTTGTCATGGACATTTAGACATGTTGACATAGACGTTTAGACATGTTGACATGGACATTTAGACATGTTGACATAGACGTTTAGACATGTTGACATGGACATTCAGAGATGTGGACATGGATATTAGACATGTTGACATGGACATTTAGACATGTTGACATAGACGTTTAGACATGTTGAGATAGACGTTTAGACATGTTGACATGGACATTCAGAAATGTTGACATGGACGTCTAGACATGTTGACATGGATATTAGACATGTTGACATGGACATTTAGACATGTTGGCATGGACATTTAGACATGTTGACATGGACATTTAGACATGTTGACATGGACATTAGACATGTTGACATGGACATTTAGAAATGGACGTTTAGACATGTTGACATGGACATTTACATGTTGAGTTGGACGTTTAGACATGTTCACATGGACATTTAGACATGGACATTTAGACATGTTGACATGGACGTTTAGTCATGTTGTCATGGACATTTAGACATGTTGACATAGACTTTTAGACATGTTGACATGGACATTTAGACATGTTGACATAGACGTTTAGACATGTTGACATGGACATTCAGAGATGTTGACATGGACGTTTAGACATGTTGACATGGACATTCAGAGATGTTGACATGGACGTTTAGACATGTTGACATGGATATTAGACATGTTGACATGGACATTAGACATGTTGACATGGACATTTAGACATGTTGACATGGACATTTAGACATGGACGTTTAGACATGTTGACATAGACATTTAGACATGTTGACATGGACGTTTAGACATGTTGACATGGACATTTAGACTTGTTGACATGGACGTTTAGAAATGGACGTTTAGACATGTTGACATGGACATTTACATGTTGACTTGGACGTTTAGACATGTTGACATGGACAATTAGACATGTTAACATGGACGTTTAGACATGTTCACATGGACATTTAGACATGGACATTTAGACATGTTGACATAGACGTTTAGACATGTTGACATGGACATTTACATGTTGATATGGACATTTAGACATGTTGACATGGACATTTACATGTTGTCATGGATGTTTAGACATGTTGACATGGACATTTGACATGTTGACATGGACATTTAGATGTTGACATGGACGTTTAGACATGTTGAGATGGACATTTACATGTTGAAATGGACGTTTAGACATGTTGACATGGACATTTGACATGTTGACATGGACATGTAGATGTTGACATGGACATTTAGACATGTTGACAAGGACATTTGACATGTTGACATGGACATTTAGATGTTGACATGGACGTTTAGACATGTTGACATGGACATTTAGACATGTTGACATGGACATTTACACATGTTGACATGGATGTTTAGACATGTTGACATGGATGTTTAAACATGTTGACATGGACATTTAGACATGTTGACATGGACGTTTACACATGTTGACATGGACATTTAGACATGTTCTCATGGACGTTTAGACATGTTGACATGTACATTTAGACATGGACGTTTAGACATGTTAACATGGACATTTACATGTTGACATGGACGTTTAGACATGTTGGCATGGACGTTTAGACATGTTGACATTGACATTGACACATGTTGACATGGACATTAGACATGTTGACATGGACATTTAGATATGGACGTTTAGACATGTTGACATGGACATTTACATGTTGACTTGGACGTTTAGACATGTTGACATGGACATTTAGACATGTTCACATGGACATTTAGACATGGACATTTAGACATGTTGACATGGACGTTTAGTCATGTTGACATGGACATTTAGACATGTTGACATAGACGTTTAGACATGTTGACATGGACATTTAGACTTGTTGACATGGACATTTAGACATGTTGAATGACGTTTAGACATGTTGACATGGACATTTTGACATGTTGACATGGACATTTAGACATGTTGACATAGACGTTTAGACATGTTGACATGGACATTCAGAGATGTTGACATGGACGTTTAGACATGTTGACATGGATATTAGACATGTTGACATGGACATTAGACATGTTGACATGGACGTTTAGACATGTTGACATGGACATTTAGACATGTTGACATGGACATTTAGACATGGACGTTTAGACATGTTGACATGGACAATTAGACATGTTGACATGGACGTTTAGACATGTTCACATGGACATTTAGACATGGACATTTAGACATGTTGACATAGACGTTTAGACATGTTGACATGGACATTTACATGTTGACATGGACGTTTAGACATGTTGACATGGACATTTAGACATGTTGACATGGACGTTTAGAGATATTGACATGGACATTTAGATATGTTGACATGGACGTTTAGACATGTTGACATGGACGTTTAGAAATGATGACATGGACATTTAGACATGTTGACATAGACGTTTAGACATGTTGACATGGACATTTAGACATGTTGACATGGACATTTAGACATGTTGACATAGACGTTTAGACATGTTGACATGGACATTCAGAGATGTTGACATGGACGTTTAGACATGTTGACATGGATATTAGACATGTTGACATGGACATTAGACATGTTGACATGGACGTTTAGACATGTTGACATGGACATTTAGACATGTTGACATGTACATTCAGACATGGACATTTAGACATGTTGACATGGACGTTTAGTCATGTTGACATGGACGTTTAAACATGTTGACATGGACATTTAGACTTGTTGACATGGACATTTAGAAATGGACGTTTAGACATGTTGACATGGACATTTACATGTTGACATGGACGTTTAGACATGTTCACATGGACATTTAGACATGGACATTTAGACATGTTGACATGGACATTTAGACATGTTGACATAGACGTTTAGACATGTTGACATGGACATTTAGACTTGTTGACATGGACATTTAGACATGTTGACATAGACATTTAGACATGTTGACATGGACATTTAGACATGGACGTTTAGACATGTTGACATAGACATTTAGACATGTTGACATGGACGTTTAGACATGTTGACATGGACATTTAGACTTGTTGACATGGACATTTAGAAATGGACGTTTACACATGTTGACATGGACATTTACATGTTGACATGGACGTTTCGACATGTTCACATGGACATTTAGACATGGACATTTAGACATGTTGACATGGACATTTAGACATGTTGACATAGACGTTTAGACATGTTGACATGGACATTTAGACTTGTTGACATGGACATTTAGACATGTTGACATAGACATTTAGACATGTTGACATGGACATTTAGACATGGACGTTTAGACATGTTGACATAGACATTTAGACATGTTGACATGGACGTTTAGACATGTTGACATGGACATTTAGACTTGTTGACATGGACATTTAGAAATGGACGTTTACACATGTTGACATAGACATTTAGACATGTTGACATGGACATTTAGACATGGACGTTTAGACATGTTGACATAGACATTTAGACATGTTGACATGGACGTTTAGACATGTTGACATGGACAATTAGACATGTTGACATGGACGTTTAGACATGTTGACATGGACATTTAGACATGTTGACATGGACATTTAGACATGTTGACATAGACGTTTAGACATGTTGACATGGACATTCAGAGATGTTGACATGGACGTTTAGACATGTTGACATGGATATTAGACATGTTGACATGGACATTAGACATATTGACATGGACGTTTAGACATGTTGACATGGACATTTAGACATGTTGACATGTACATTTAGAGATGGACGTTTAGACATGTTGACATAGACATTTAGACATGTTGACATGGACGTTTAGACATGTTGACATGGACATTTAGACTTGTTGACATGGACATTTAGAAATGGACGTTTAGACATGTTGACATGGACATTTACATGTTGACATGGACGTTTAGACATGTTCACATGGACATTTAGACATGGACATTTAGACATGTTCACATGGACATTTAGACATGGACATTTAGACATGTTGACATGGACATTTAGCCATGTTGACATAGACGTTTAGACATGTTGACATGGACATTTAGACTTGTTGACATGGACATTTAGACATGTTGACATAGACGTTTAGACATGTTGACATGGACATTTAGACATGTTGACATGGACATTTAGACATGTTGACATAGACGTTTAGACATGTTGACATGGACATTCAGAGATGTTGACATGGACGTTTAGACATGTTGACATGGAAATTTAGACATTTTGACATGGACATTTAGACATGTTGACATGGACATTTAGAAATGGACGTTTACACATGTTGACATGGACATTTACATGTTGACATGGACGTTTCGACATGTTCACATGGACATTTAGACATGGACATTTAGACATGTTGACATGGACATTTAGACATGTTGACATAGACGTTTAGACATGTTGACATGGACATTTAGACTTGTTGACATGGACATTTAGACATGTTGACATAGACATTTAGACATGTTGACATGGACATTTAGACATGGACGTTTAGACATGTTGACATAGACATTTAGACATGTTGACATGGACGTTTAGACATGTTGACATGGACATTTAGACTTGTTGACATGGACATTTAGAAATGGACGTTTACACATGTTGACATAGACATTTAGACATGTTGACATGGACATTTAGACATGGACGTTTAGACATGTTGACATAGACATTTAGACATGTTGACATGGACGTTTAGACATGTTGACATGGACAATTAGACATGTTGACATGGACGTTTAGACATGTTGACATGGACATTTAGACATGTTGACATGGACATTTAGACATGTTGACATAGACGTTTAGACATGTTGACATGGACATTCAGAGATGTTGACATGGACGTTTAGACATGTTGACATGGATATTAGACATGTTGACATGGACATTAGACATATTGACATGGACGTTTAGACATGTTGACATGGACATTTAGACATGTTGACATGTACATTTAGAGATGGACGTTTAGACATGTTGACATAGACATTTAGACATGTTGACATGGACGTTTAGACATGTTGACATGGACATTTAGACTTGTTGACATGGACATTTAGAAATGGACGTTTAGACATGTTGACATGGACATTTACATGTTGACATGGACGTTTAGACATGTTCACATGGACATTTAGACATGGACATTTAGACATGTTCACATGGACATTTAGACATGTTGACATGGACATTTAGACATGTTGACATAGACGTTTAGACATGTTGACATGGACATTCAGAGATGTTGACATGGACGTTTAGACATGTTGACATGGAAATTTAGACATTTTGACATGGACATTTAGACATGTTGACATGGACATTTACATGTTGATATGGACGTTTAGACATGTTGACATGGACATTTAGACATGTTGACATGGACGTTTAGACATGTTGACATGGACATTTAGACATGTTGACATGGACATTTACATGTTGTCATGGATGTTTAGACATGTTGACATGGACATTTGACATGTTGACATGGACATTTAGATGTTGACATGGACGTTTAGACATGTTGAGATGGACATTTACATGTTGAAATGGACGTTTAGACATGTTGACATGGACATTTGACATGTTGACATGGACATGTAGATGTTGACATGGACATTTAGACATGTTGACATGGACATTTGACATGTTGACATGGACATTTAGATGTTGACATGGACGTTTAGACATGTTGACATGGACATTTAGACATGTTGACATGGACATTTAGACATGTTGACATGGATGTTTAGACATGTTGACATGGACGTTTAGACATGTTGACATGGACATTTAGACATGTTCTCATGGACGTTTAGACATGTTGACATGTACATTTAAACATGGACGTTTAGACATGTTAACATGGACATTTACATGTTGACATGGACGTTTAGACATGTTGGCATGGACATTTAGACATGTTGACATTGACATTGACACATGTTGACATGGACATTAGACATGTTGACATGGACATTTAGAAATGGACGTTTAGACATGTTGAGATGGACATTTACATGTTGACTTGGACGTTTAGACATGTTGACATGGACATTTAGACATGTTCACATGGACATTTAGACATGGACATTTAGACATGTTGACATGGACGTTTAGTCATGTTGACATGGACATTTAGACATGTTGACATAGACGTTGAGACATGTTGACATGGACATTTAGACTTGTTGACATGGACATTTAGACATGTTGACAGACGTTTAGACATGTTGACATGGACATTTAGACATGTTGACATGGACATTTAGACATGTTGACATAGACGTTTAGACATGTTGACATGGACATTCAGAGATGTTGACATGGACGTTTAGACATGTTGACATGGATATTAGACATGTTGACATGGACATTAGACATGTTGACATGGACGTTTAGACATGTTGACATGGACATTTAGACATGTTGACATGGACATTTAGACATGGACGTTTTGACATGTTGACATAGACATTTAGACATGTTGACATGGACGTTTAGGCATGTTGACATGGACATTTAGACTTGTTGACATGGACATTTAGAAATGGACGTTTAGACATGTTGACATGGACATTTACATGTTGACTTGGACGTTTAGACATGTTGACATGGACAATTAGACATGTTGACATGGACGTTTAGACATGTTCACATGGACATTTAGACATGTTGACATAGACGTTTAGACATGTTGACATGGACATTTACATGTTGACATGGACGTTTAGACATGTTGACATGGACATTTAGACATGTTGACATGGACGTTTAGAGATTTTGACATGGACATTTAGATATGTTGACATGGACGTTTAGACATGTTGACATGGACGTTTAGAAATGATGACATGGACATTTAGACATGTTGACATAGACGTTTAGACATGTTGACATGGACATTTAGACATGTTGACATGGACATTTAGACATGTTGACATAGACGTTTAGACATGTTGACATGGACATTCAGAGATGTTGACATGGACGTTTAGACATGTTGACATGGATATTAGACATGTTGACATGGACATTAGACATGTTGACATGGACGTTTAGACATGTTGACATGGACATTTAGACATGTTGACATGTACATTCAGACATGGACATTTAGACATGTTGACATGGACGTTTAGTCATGTTGACATGGACGTTTAAACATGTTGACATGGACATTTAGACTTGTTGACATGGACATTTAGAAATGGACGTTTAGACATGTTGACATGGACATTTACATGTTGACATGGACGTTTAGACATGTTCACATGGACATTTAGACATGGACATTTAGACATGTTGACATGGACATTTAGACATGTTGACATAGACGTTTAGACATGTTGACATGGACATTTAGACTTGTTGACATGGACATTTAGACATGTTGACATAGACATTTAGACATGTTGACATGGACATTTAGACATGGACGTTTAGACATGTTGACATAGACATTTAGACATGTTGACATGGACGTTTAGACATGTTGACATGGACATTTAGACTTGTTGACATGGACATTTAGAAATGGACGTTTACACATGTTGACATGGACATTTACATGTTGACATGGACGTTTCGACATGTTCACATGGACATTTAGACATGGACATTTAGACATGTTGACATGGACATTTAGACATGTTGACATAGACGTTTAGACATGTTGACATGGACATTTAGACTTGTTGACATGGACATTTAGACATGTTGACATAGACGTTTAGACATGTTGACATGGACATTTAGACATGGACGTTTAGACATGTTGACATAGACATTTAGACATGTTGACATGGACGTTTAGACATGTTGACATGGACATTTAGACTTGTTGACATGGACATTTAGAAATGGACGTTTACACATGTTGACATAGACATTTAGACATGTTGACATGGACATTTAGACATGGACGTTTAGACATGTTGACATAGACATTTAGACATGTTGACATAGACATTTAGACATGTTGACATGGACGTTTAGACATGTTGACATGGACATTTAGACTTGTTGACATGGACATTTAGAAATGGACGTTTACACATGTTGACATAGACATTTAGACATGTTGACATGGACATTTAGACATGGACGTTTAGACATGTTGACATAGACATTTAGACATGTTGACATGGACGTTTAGACATGTTGACATGGACATTTAGACATGTTGACATGGACATTTAGACATGTTGACATAGACGTTTAGACATGTTGACATGGACATTCAGAGATGTTGACATGGACGTTTAGACATGTTGACATGGATATTAGACATGTTGACATGGACATTAGACATATTGACATGGACGTTTAGACATGTTGACATGGACATTTAGACATGTTGACATGTACATTTAGAGATGGACGTTTAGACATGTTGACATAGACATTTAGACATGTTGACATGGACGTTTAGACATGTTGACATGGACATTTAGACTTGTTGACATGGACATTTAGAAATGGACGTTTAGACATGTTGACATGGACATTTACATGTTGACATGGACGTTTAGACATGTTCACATGGACATTTAGACATGGACATTTAGACATGTTCACATGGACATTTAGACATGGACATTTAGACATGTTGACATGGACATTTAGCCATGTTGACATAGACGTTTAGACATGTTGACATGGACATTTAGACTTGTTGACATGGACATTTAGACATGTTGACATAGACGTTTAGACATGTTGACATGGACATTTAGACATGTTGACATGGACATTTAGACATGTTGACATAGACGTTTAGACATGTTGACATGGACATTCAGAGATGTTGACATGGACGTTTAGACATGTTGACATGGAAATTTAGACATTTTGACATGGACATTTAGACATGTTGACATGGACATTTACATGTTGATATGGACGTTTAGACATGTTGACATGGACATTTAGACATGTTGACATGGACGTTTAGACATGTTGACATGGACATTTAGACATGTTGACATGGACATTTACATGTTGTCATGGATGTTTAGACATGTTGACATGGACATTTGACATGTTGACATGGACATTTAGATGTTGACATGGACGTTTAGACATGTTGAGATGGACATTTACATGTTGAAATGGACGTTTAGACATGTTGACATGGACATTTGACATGTTGACATGGACATGTAGATGTTGACATGGACATTTAGACATGTTGACATGGACATTTGACATGTTGACATGGACATTTAGATGTTGACATGGACGTTTAGACATGTTGACATGGACATTTAGACATGTTGACATGGACATTTAGACATGTTGACATGGATGTTTAGACATGTTGACATGGACGTTTAGACATGTTGACATGGACATTTAGACATGTTCTCATGGACGTTTAGACATGTTGACATGTACATTTAAACATGGACGTTTAGACATGTTAACATGGACATTTACATGTTGACATGGACGTTTAGACATGTTGGCATGGACATTTAGACATGTTGACATTGACATTGACACATGTTGACATGGACATTAGACATGTTGACATGGACATTTAGAAATGGACGTTTAGACATGTTGAGATGGACATTTACATGTTGACTTGGACGTTTAGACATGTTGACATGGACATTTAGACATGTTCACATGGACATTTAGACATGGACATTTAGACATGTTGACATGGACGTTTAGTCATGTTGACATGGACATTTAGACATGTTGACATAGACGTTTAGACATGTTGACATGGACATTTAGACTTGTTGACATGGACATTTAGACATGTTGACAGACGTTTAGACATGTTGACATGGACATTTAGACATGTTGACATGGACATTTAGACATGTTGACATAGACGTTTAGACATGTTGACATGGACATTCAGAGATGTTGACATGGACGTTTAGACATGTTGACATGGATATTAGACATGTTGACATGGACATTAGACATGTTGACATGGACGTTTAGACATGTTGACATGGACATTTAGACATGTTGACATGGACATTTAGACATGGACGTTTAGACATGTTGACATAGACATTTAGACATGTTGACATGGACGTTTAGGCATGTTGACATGGACATTTAGACTTGTTGACATGGACATTTAGAAATGGACGTTTAGACATGTTGACATGGACATTTACATGTTGACTTGGACGTTTAGACATGTTGACATGGACAATTAGACATGTTGACATGGACGTTTAGACATGTTCACATGGACATTTAGACATGTTGACATAGACGTTTAGACATGTTGACATGGACATTTACATGTTGACATGGACGTTTAGACATGTTGACATGGACATTTAGACATGTTGACATGGACGTTTAGAGATTTTGACATGGACATTTAGATATGTTGACATGGACGTTTAGACATGTTGACATGGACGTTTAGAAATGATGACATGGACATTTAGACATGTTGACATAGACGTTTAGACATGTTGACATGGACATTTAGACATGTTGACATGGACATTTAGACATGTTGACATAGACGTTTAGACATGTTGACATGGACATTCAGAGATGTTGACATGGACGTTTAGACATGTTGACATGGATATTAGACATGTTGACATGGACATTAGACATGTTGACATGGACGTTTAGACATGTTGACATGGACATTTAGACATGTTGACATGTACATTTAGACATGGACATTTAGACATGTTGACATGGACGTTTAGTCATGTTGACTTGGACGTTTAGACATGTTGACATGGACATTTAGACTTGTTGACATGGACATTTAGAAATGGACGTTTAGACATGTTGACATGGACATTTACATGTTGACATGGACGTTTAGACATGTTCACATGGACATTTAGACATGGACATTTAGACATGTTGACATGGACATTTAGACATGTTGACATAGACGTTTAGACATGTTGACATGGACATTTAGACTTGTTGACATGGACATTTAGACATGTTGACATAGACATTTAGACATGTTGACATGGACATTTAGACATGGACGTTTAGACATGTTGACATAGACATTTAGACATGTTGACAGGGACGTTTAGACATGTTGACATGGACATTTAGACTTGTTGACATGGACATTTAGAAATGGACGTTTAGACATGTTGACATGGACATTTACATGTTGACTTGGACGTTTAGACATGTTGACATGGACATTTAGACATGGACATTTAGACATGTTGACATGGAAATTTAGACTTGTTGACATGGACATTTAGACATGTTGACATAGACGTTTAGACATGTTGACATGGACATTCAGAGATGTTGACATAGACGTTTAGACATGTTGACATGGACATTTAGACATGTTGACATGGACGTTTAGAAATGATGACATGGACATTTAGACATGTTGACATAGACGTTTAGACATGTTGACATGGACATTTAGACATGTTGACATGGACATTTAGACATGTTGACATAGACGTTTAGACATGTTGACATGGACATTCAGAGATGTTGACATGGACGTTTAGACATGTTGACATGGATATTAGACATGTTGACATGGACATTAGACATGTTGACATGGACGTTTAGACATGTTGACATGGACATTTAGACATGTTGACATGTACATTTAGACATGGACATTTAGACATGTTGACATGGACGTTTAGTCATGTTGACTTGGACGTTTAGACATGTTGACATGGACATTTAGACTTGTTGACATGGACATTTAGAAATGGACGTTTAGACATGTTGACATGGACATTTACATGTTGACATGGACGTTTAGACATGTTCACATGGACATTTAGACATGGACATTTAGACATTTTGACATGGACATTTAGACATGTTGACATAGACGTTTAGACATGTTGACATGGACATTTAGACTTGTTGACATGGACATTTAGACATGTTGACATAGACATTTAGACATGTTGACATGGACATTTAGACATGGACGTTTAGACATGTTGACATAGACATTTAGACATGTTGACAGGGACGTTTAGACATGTTGACATGGACATTTAGACTTGTTGACATGGACATTTAGAAATGGACGTTTAGACATGTTGACATGGACATTTACATGTTGACTTGGACGTTTAGACATGTTGACATGGACATTTAGACATGGACATTTAGACATGTTGACATGGAAATTTAGACTTGTTGACATGGACATTTAGACATGTTGACATAGACGTTTAGACATGTTGACATGGACATTCAGAGATGTTGACATAGACGTTTAGACATGTTGACATGGACATTTAGACATGTTGACATGGACGTTTAGACATGTTCACATGGACATTTAGACATGTTGACATGGACATTTACATGTTGTCATGGATGTTTAGACATGTTGACATGGACATTTGACATGTTGACATGGACATTTAGATGTTGACCTGGACGTTTAGACATGTTGAGATGGACATTTACATGTTGAAATGGACGTTTAGACATGTTGACATGGACATTTGACATGTTGACATGGACATGTAGATGTTGACATGGACATTTAGACATGTTGACATGGACATTTGACATGTTGACATGGACATTTAGATGTTGACATGGACGTTTAGACATGTTGACATGGACATTTAGACATGTTGACATGGACATTTAGACATGTTGACATGGATGTTTAGACATGTTGACATGGACGTTTAGACATGTTGACATGGACATTTAGACATGTTCTCATGGACGTTTAGACATGTTGACATGTACATTTAGACATGGACGTTTAGACATGTTAACATGGACATTTACATGTTGACATGGACGTTTAGACATGTTGGCATGGACATTTAGACATGTTGACATTGACATTGACACATGTTGACATGGACATTAGACATGTTGACATGGACATTTAGAAATGGACGTTTAGACATGTTGACATGGACATTTACATGTTGACTTGGACGTTTAGACATGTTGACATGGACATTTAGACATGTTCACATGGACATTTAGACATGGACATTTAGACATGTTGACATGGACGTTTAGTCATGTTGACATGGACATTTAGACATGTTGACATAGACGTTTAGACATGTTGACATGGACATTTAGACTTGTTGACATGGACATTTAGACTTGTTGACATGGACATTTAGACATGTTGAGAAACGTTTAGACATGTTGACATGGACATTTAGACATGTTGACATGGACATTTAGACATGTTGACATAGACGTTTAGACATGTTGACATGGACATTCAGAGATGTTGACATGGACGTTTAGACATGTTGACATGGATATTAGACATGTTGACATGGACATTAGACATGTTGACATGGACGTTTAGACATGTTGACATGGACATTTAGACATGTTGACATGGACATTTAGACATGGACGTTTAGACATGTTGAAATAGACATTTAGACATGTTGACATGGACGTTTAGGCATGTTGACATGGACATTTAGACTTGTTGACATGGACATTTAGAAATGGACGTTTAGACATGTTGACATGGACATTTACATGTTGACTTGGACGTTTAGACATGTTGACATGGACAATTAGACATGTTGACATGGACGTTTAGACATGTTCACATGGACATTTAGACATGTTGACATAGACGTTTAGACATGTTGACATGGACATTTACATGTTGACATGGACGTTTAGACATGTTGACATGGACATTTAGACATGTTGACATGGACGTTTAGAGATTTTGACATGGACATTTAGATATGTTGACATGGACGTTTAGACATGTTGACATGGACGTTTAGAAATGATGACATGGACATTTAGACATGTTGACATAGACGTTTAGACATGTTGACATGGACATTTAGACATGTTGACATGGACATTTAGACATGTTGACATAGACGTTTAGACATGTTGACATGGACATTCAGAGATGTTGACATGGACGTTTAGACATGTTGACATGGATATTAGACATGTTGACATGGACATTAGACATGTTGACATGGACGTTTAGACATGTTGACATGGACATTTAGACATGTTGACATGTACATTTAGACATGGACATTTAGACATGTTGACATGGACGTTTAGTCATGTTGACTTGGACATTTAGACATGTTGACATGGACATTTAGACTTGTTGACATGGACATTTAGAAATGGACGTTTAGACATGTTGACATGGACATTTACATGTTGACATGGACGTTTAGACATGTTCACATGGACATTTAGACATGGACATTTAGATATGTTGACATGGACATTTAGACATGTTGACATAGACGTTTAGACATGTTGACATGGACATTTAGACTTGTTGACATGGATATTTAGACATGTTGACATAGACATTTAGACATGTTGACATGGACATTTAGACACAGACGTTTAGACATGTTGACATAGACATTTAGACATGTTGACATGGACGTTTAGACATGTTGACATGGACATTTAGACTTGTTGACATGGACATTTAGAAATGGACGTTTAGACATGTTGACATGGACATTTACATGTTGACTTGGACGTTTAGACATGTTGACATGGACATTTAGACATGGACATTTAGACATGTTGACATGGACATTTAGACTTGTTGACATGGACATTTAGACATGTTGACATAGACGTTTAGACATGTTGACATGGACATTCAGAGATGTTGACATAGACGTTTAGACATGTTGACATGGACATTTAGACATGTTGACATGGACGTTTAGACATGTTCACATGGACATTTAGACATGTTGACATGGACATTTACATGTTGTCATGGATGTTTAGACATGTTGACATGGACATTTGACATGTTGACATGGACATTTAGATGTTGACATGGACGTTTAGACATGTTGAGATGGACATTTCCATGTTGAAATGGACGTTTAGACATGTTGACATGGACATTTGACATGTTGACATGGACATGTAGATGTTGACATGGACATTTAGACATGTTGACATGGACATTTGACATGTTGACATGGACATTTAGATGTTGACATGGATGTTTAGACATGTTGACATGGACATTTAGACATGTTGACATGGACATTTAGACATGTTGACATGGATGTTTAGACATGTTGACATGGACGTTTAAACATGTTGACATGGACATTTAGACATGTTGACATGGACGTTTAGACATGTTGACATAGACATTTAGACATGTTCTTATGGACGTTTAGACATGTTGACATGTACATTTAGACATGGACGTTTAGACATGTTAACATGGACATTTACATGTTGACATGGACATTTAGACATGTTGGCATGGACATTTAGACATGTTGACATTGACATTGACACATGTTGACATGGACATTAGACATGTTGACATGGACATTTAGAAATGGACGTTTAGACATGTTGACATGGACATTTACATGTTGACTTGGACGTTTAGACATGTTGACATGGACATTTAGACATGTTAACATGGACATTTAGACATGGACATTTAGACATGTTGACATGGACGTTTAGTCATGTTGACATGGACATTTAGACATGTTGACATAGACGTTTAGACATGTTGACATGGACATTTAGACTTGTTGACATGGACATTTAGCCATGTTGACAGACGTTTAGACATGTTGACATGGACATTTAGACATGTTGACATGGACATTTAGACATGTTGACATAGACGTTTAGACATGTTGACATGG
This sequence comes from Telmatherina bonti, assembly GCF_933228915.1. NCBI lineage: Eukaryota > Metazoa > Chordata > Actinopteri > Atheriniformes > Telmatherinidae > Telmatherina > Telmatherina bonti. The sequence goes on along the minus strand of NC_136618.1, from coordinate 5,699,290 downwards.
ACATTCAGAGATGTTGACATGGACATTTAGATATGTTGACATGGACGTTTAGACATGTTGACATGGACGTTTAGACATGATGACATGGACATTTAGACTTGTTGACATGGACATTTAGAAATGGACGTTTAGACATGTTGACATGGACATTTACATGTTGACTTGGACGTTTAGACATGTTGACATGGACATTTAGACATGGACATTTAGACATGTTGACATGGACATTTAGACTTGTTGACATGGACATTTAGACATGTTGACATAGACGTTTAGACATGTTGACATGGACATTCAGAGATGTTGACATAGACGTTTAGACATGTTGACATGGACATTTAGACATGTTGACATGGACGTTTAGACATGTTCACATGGACATTTAGACATGTTGACATGGACATTTACATGTTGTCATGGATGTTTAGACATGTTGACATGGACATTTGACATGTTGACATGGACATTTAGATGTTGACATGGACGTTTAGACATGTTGAGATGGACATTTCCATGTTGAAATGGACGTTTAGACATGTTGACATGGACATTTGACATGTTGACATGGACATGTAGATGTTGACATGGACATTTAGACATGTTGACATGGACATTTGACATGTTGACATGGACATTTAGATGTTGACATGGATGTTTAGACATGTTGACATGGACATTTAGACATGTTGACATGGACATTTAGACATGTTGACATGGATGTTTAGACATGTTGACATGGACGTTTAAACATGTTGACATGGACATTTAGACATGTTGACATGGACGTTTAGACATGTTGACATAGACATTTAGACATGTTGGCATGGACATTTAGACATGTTGACATTGACATTGACACATGTTGACATGGACATTAGACATGTTGACATGGACATTTAGAAATGGACGTTTAGACATGTTGACATGGACATTTACATGTTGACTTGGACGTTTAGACATGTTGACATGGACATTTAGACATGTTAACATGGACATTTAGACATGGACATTTAGACATGTTGACATGGACGTTTAGTCATGTTGACATGGACATTTAGACATGTTGACATAGACGTTTAGACATGTTGACATGGACATTTAGACTTGTTGACATGGACATTTAGACATGTTGACAGACGTTTAGACATGTTGACATGGACATTTAGACATGTTGACATGGACATTTAGACATGTTGACATAGACGTTTAGACATGTTGACATGGACATTCAGAGATGTTGACATGGACATTTAGATATGTTGACATGGACGTTTAGACATGTTGACATGGACGTTTAGACATGATGACATGGACATTTAGACATGTTGACATAGACGTTTAGACATGTTGACATGGACATTTAGACATGTTGACATGGACATTTAGACATGTTGACATAGACGTTTAGACATGTTGACATGGACATTCAGAGATGTTGACATGGACGTTTAGACATGTTGACATGGATATTAGACATGTTGACATGGACATTAGACATGTTGACATGGACGTTTAGACATGTTGACATGGACATTTAGACATGTTGACATGTACATTTAGACATGGACGTTTAGACATGTTGACATAGACATTTAGACATGTTGACATGGACGTTTAGACATGTTGACATGGACATTTAGACTTGTTGACATGGACATTTAGAAATGGACGTTTAGACATGTTGACATGGACATTTACATGTTGACATGGACGTTTAGACATGTTCACATGGACATTTAGACATGGACATTTAGACATGTTGACATGGACATTTAGACATGTTGACATAGACGTTTAGACATGTTGACATGGACATTTAGACTTGTTGACATGGACATTTAGACATGTTGACATGGACGTTTAGACATGTTGACATGGACATTTAGACATGTTGACATGGACATTTAGACATGTTGACATGGACATTTAGACATGTTGACATAGACGTTTAGACATGTTGACATGGACATTCAGAGATGTTGACATGGACGTTTAGACATGTTGACATGGATATTAGACATGTTGACATGGACATTAGACATGTTGACATGGACGTTTAGACATGTTGACATGGACATTTAGACATGTTGACATGTACATTTAGACATGGACGTTTAGACATGTTGACATAGACATTTAGACATGTTGACATGGACGTTTAGACATGTTGACATGGACATTTAGACTTGTTGACATGGACATTTAGAAATGGACGTTTAGACATGTTGACATGGACATTTACATGTTGACATGGACGTTTAGACATGTTCACATGGACATTTAGACATGGACATTTAGACATGTTGACATGGACATTTAGACATGTTGACATAGACGTTTAGACATGTTGACATGGACATTTAGACTTGTTGACATGGACATTTAGACATGTTGACATGGACGTTTAGACATGTTGACATGGACATTTAGACATGTTGACATGGACATTTAGACATGTTGACATAGACGTTTAGACATGTTGACATGGACATTTAGACTTGTTGACATGGACATTTAGACATGTTGACATGGACGTTTAGACATGTTGACATGGACATTTAGACATGTTGACATGGACATTTAGACATGTTGACATAGACGTTTAGACATGTTGACATGGACATTCAGAGATGTTGACATGGACGTTTAGACATCTTGACATGGACATTTAGACATTTTGACATGGACATTTAGACATGTTGACATGGACATTTACATGTTGATATGGACGTTTAGACATGTTGACATGGACATTTAGACATGTTGACATGGACGTTTAGACATGTTCACATGGACATTTAGACATGTTGACATGGACATTTACATGTTGTCATGGATGTTTAGACATGTTGACATGGACATTTGACATGTTGACATGGACATTTAGATGTTGACATGGACGTTTAAACATGTTGAGATGGACATTTACATGTTGACATGGACGTTTAGACATGTTGACATAGACATTTAGACATGTTGACATGGACGTTTAGAGATTTTGACATGGACATTTAGATATGTTGACATGGACGTTTAGACATGTTGACATGGACGTTTAGAAATGATGACATGGACATTTAGACATGTTGACATGGACGTTTAGAGATATTGACATGGACATTTAGACATGTTGACATGGACGTTTAGACATTTTGACATGGACATTTAGACATGTTGACATGGACGTTTAGACACGTTGACATGGACATTTAGACATGTTGACCTGGAAATTTAGACATGGACGTTTAGACATGTTGACATAGACATTTAGACATGTTGACATGGACGTTTAGACATGTTGACATGGACATTTGACATGTTGACATGGACATTTAGATGTTGACATGGACGTTTAGACATGGTGACATGGACATTTACATGTTGACATGGACGTTTAGACAGGTTGAGATGGACGTTTAGACATGTTGACATGGATATTAGACATGTTGACATGGACATTAGACATGTTGACATGGACATTTAGACATGTTGACATGGACATTTAGACATGTTGACATGGACATTTAGACATGTTGACATGGACATTTAGACATGGACGTTTAGACATGTTGACATAGACATTTAGACATGTTGACATGGACGTTTAGACATGTTGACATGGACATTTAGACTTGTTGACATGGACATTTAGAAATGGACGTTTAGACATGTTGACATGGACATTTACATGTTGACTTGGACGTTTAGACATGTTGACATGGACAATTAGACATGTTGACATGGACGTTTAGACATGTTCACATGGACATTTAGACATGGACATTTAGACATGTTGACATAGACGTTTAGACATGTTGACATGGACATTTACATGTTGACATGGACGTTTAGACATGTTGACATGGACATTTAGACTTGTTGACATGGACATTTAGAAATGGACGTTTAGACATGTTGACATGGACATTTACATGTTGACTTGGACGTTTAGACATGTTGACATGGACAATTAGACATGTTGACATGGACGTTTAGACATGTTCACATGGACATTTAGACATGGACATTTAGACATGTTGACATGGACATTTAGACATGTTGACATAGACGTTTAGACATGTTGACATGGACATTTAGACTTGTTGACATGGACATTTAGACATGTTGACATAGACGTTTAGACATGTTCACATGGACATTTAGACATGTTGACATGGACATTTAGACATGTTGACATAGACGTTTAGACATGTTGACATGGACATTCAGAGATGTTGACATGGACGTTTAGACATGTTGACATGGACATTTAGACATTTTGACATGGACATTTAGACATGTTGACATGGACATTTACATGTTGATATGGACGTTTAGACATGTTGACATGGACATTTAGTCATGTTGACATGGACGTTTAGACATGTTCATATGGACATTTAGACATGTTGACATGGACATTTACATGTTGTCATGGATGTTTAGACATGTTGACATGGACATTTGACATGTTGACATGGACATTTAGATGTTGACATGGACGTTTAGACATGTTGAGATGGACATTTACATGTTGAAATGGACGTTTAGACATGTTGACATGGACATTTGACATGTTGACATGGACATGTAGATGTTGACATGGACATTTAGACATGTTGACATGGACGTTTAGAGATTTTGACATGGACATTTAGACATGTTGACATGGACGTTTAGACATTTTGACATGGACATTTAGACATGTTGACATGGACGTTTAGACACGTTGACATGGACATTTAGACATGTTGACATGGAAATTTAGACATGGACGTTTAGACATGTTGACATAGACATTTAGACATGTTGACATGGACATTTGACATGTTGACATGGACATTTAGATGTTGACATGGACGTTTAGACATGTTGACATGGACATTTACATGATGACATGGACGTTTAGACATGTTGAGATGGACATTTGACATGTTGACATGGACATTTAGATGTTGACATGGACGTTTAGACATGTTGACATAGACATTTACATGTTGACATGGACGTTTAGAAATGATGACATGGACATTTAGACATGTTGATATGTACATTTAGACATGGACATTTAGACATGTTGACATGGACGTTTAGTCATGTTGACATGGACGTTTAGACATGTTGACATGGACATTTAGACTTGTTGACATGGACATTTAGAAATGGACGTTTAGACATGTTGACATGGACATTTACATGTTGACATGGACGTTTAGACATGTTCACATGGACATTTAGACATGGACATTTAGACATGTTGACATGGACATTTAGACATGTTGACATAGACGTTTAGACATGTTGACATGGACATTTAGACTTGTTGACATGGACATTTAGACATGTTGACATGGACATTTAGACATGTTGACATGGACATTTAGACATGGACGTTTAGACATGTTGACATAGACATTTAGACATGTTGACATGGACGTTTAGACATGTTGACATGGACATTTAGACTTGTTGACATGGACATTTAGAAATGGACGTTTAGACATGTTGACATGGACATTTAGATGTTGACATGGACGTTTAGACATGTTGACATGGACATTTACATGTTGACATGGACGTTTAGACATGTTGAGTTGGACATTTGACATGTTGACATGGACATTTAGATGTTGACATGGACGTTTAGACATGTTGACATAGACATTTACATGTTGACATGGACGTTTAGAAATGATGACATGGACATTTAGACATGTTGATATGTACATTTAGACATGGACATTTAGACATGTTGACATGGACGTTTAGTCATGTTGACATGGACGTTTAGACATGTTGACATGGACATTTAGACTTGTTGACATGGACATTTAGAAATGGACGTTTAGACATGTTGACATGGACATTTACATGTTGACATGGACGTTTAGACATGTTCACATGGACATTTAGACATGGACATTTAGACATGTTGACATGGACATTTCGACATGTTGACATAGACGTTTAGACATGTTGACATGGACATTTAGACTTGTTGACATGGACATTTAGACATGTTGACATGGACATTTAGACATGGACGTTTAGACATGTTGACATAGACATTTAGACATGTTGACATGGACGGTTAGACATGTTGACATGGACATTTAGACTTGTTGACATGGACATTTAGAAATGGACGTTTAGACATGTTGACATGGACATTTACATGTTGACTTGGACGTTTAGACATGTTGACATGGACAATTAGACATGTTGACATGGACGTTTAGACATGTTCACATGGACATTTAGACATGGACATTTAGACATGTTGACATGGACATTTACATGTTGACATGGACGTTTAGACATGTTGACATGGACATTTAGACATGTTGACATGGACGTTTAGAGATTTTGACATGGACATTTAGATATGTTGACATGGACGTTTAGACATGTTGACATGGACGTTTAGAAATGATGACATGGACATTTAGACATGCTGACATAGACGTTTAGACATGTTGACATGGACATTTAGACATGTTGACATGGACATTTAGACATGTTGACATAGACGTTTAGACATGTTGACATGGACATTCAGAGTTGTTGACATGGACGTTTAGACATGTTGACATGGATATTAGACATGTTGACATGGACATTAGACATGTTGACATGGACGTTTAGACATGTTGACATGGACATTTAGACATGTTGACATGTACATTTAGACATGGACGTTTAGACATGTTGACATAGACATTTAGACATGTTGACATGGACGTTTAGACATGTTGACATGGACATTTAGACTTGTTGACATGGACATTTAGAAATGGACGTTTAGACATGTTGACAAGGACATTTATATGTTGACATGGACGTTTAGACATGTTCACATGGACATTTAGACATGTTGACATGGACATTTAGAGATGTTGACATAGACGTTTAGACATGTTGACATGGACATTTAGACTTGTTGACATGGACATTTAGACATGTTGACATAGACGTTTAGACATGTTGACATGGACATTTAGACATGTTGACATGGACATTTACACATGTAGACATAGACGTTTAGACATGTTGACATGGACATTCAGAGATGTTGACATGGACGTTTAGACATGTTGACATGGACATTTAGACATTTTGACATGGACATTTAGACATGTTGAGATGGACATTTACATGTTGATATGGACGTTTAGACATGTTGACATGGACATTTAGACATGTTGACATGGACGTTTAGACATGTTCACATGGACATTTAGACATGTTGACATGGACATTTACATGTTGTCATGGATGTTTAGACATGTTGACATGGACATTTGACATGTTGACATGGACATTTAGATGTTGACATGGACGTTTAGACATGTTGAGATGGACATTTACATGTGGAAATGGACGTTTAGACTTGTTGACATGGACATTTGACATGTTGACATGGACATGTAGATGTTGACATGGACATTTAGACATGTTGACATGGACATTTGACATGTTGACATGGACATTTAGATGTTGACATGGATGTTTAGACATGTTGACATGGACATTTAGACATGTTGACATGGACATTTAGACATGTTGACATAGACGTTTAGACATGTTGACATGGACATTCAGAGTTGTTGACATGGACGTTTAGACATGTTGACATGGATATTAGACATGTTGACATGGACATTAGACATGTTGACATGGACGTTTAGACATGTTGACATGGACATTTAGACATGTTGACATGTACATTTAGACATGGACGTTTAGACATGTTGACATAGACATTTAGACATGTTGACATGGACGTTTAGACATGTTGACATGGACATTTAGACTTGTTGACATGGACATTTAGAAATGGACGTTTAGACATGTTGACAAGGACATTTATATGTTGACATGGACGTTTAGACATGTTCACATGGACATTTAGACATGTTGACATGGACATTTAGAGATGTTGACATAGACGTTTAGACATGTTGACATGGACATTTAGACTTGTTGACATGGACATTTAGACATGTTGACATAGACGTTTAGACATGTTGACATGGACATTTAGACATGTTGACATGGACATTTACACATGTAGACATAGACGTTTAGACATGTTGACATGGACATTCAGAGATGTTGACATGGACGTTTAGACATGTTGACATGGACATTTAGACATTTTGACATGGACATTTAGACATGTTGAGATGGACATTTACATGTTGATATGGACGTTTAGACATGTTGACATGGACATTTAGACATGTTGACATGGACGTTTAGACATGTTCACATGGACATTTAGACATGTTGACATGGACATTTACATGTTGTCATGGATGTTTAGACATGTTGACATGGACATTTGACATGTTGACATGGACATTTAGATGTTGACATGGACGTTTAGACATGTTGAGATGGACATTTACATGTGGAAATGGACGTTTAGACTTGTTGACATGGACATTTGACATGTTGACATGGACATGTAGATGTTGACATGGACATTTAGACATGTTGACATGGACATTTGACATGTTGACATGGACATTTAGATGTTGACATGGATGTTTAGACATGTTGACATGGACGTTTAAACATGTTTACATGGACATTTAGACATGTTGACATGGACGTTTAGACATGTTGACATGGACATTTAGACATGTTCTCATGGACGTTTAGACATGTTGACATGTACATTTAGACATGGACGTTTAGACATGTTAACATGGACATTTACATGTTGACATGGACATTTAGACATGTTGGCATGGACATTTAGACATGTTTACATTGACACATGTTGACATGGACATTAGACATGTTGACATGGACATTTAGAAATGGACGTTTAGACATGTTGACATGGACATTTACATGTTGACTTGGACGTTTAGACATGTTGACATGGACATTTAGACATGTTAACATGGACATTTAGACATGGACATTTAGACATGTTGACATGGACGTTTAGTCATGTTGACATGGACATTTAGACATGTTGACATAGACGTTTAGACATGTTGACATGGACATTTAAACTTGTTGACATGGACATTTAGACATGTTGACAGACGTTTAGACATGTTGACATGGACATTTAGACATGTTGACATGGACATTTAGACATGTTGACATAGACGTTTAGACATGTTGACATGGACATTCAGAGATGTTGACATGGACGTTTAGACATGTTGACATGGATATTAGACATGTTGACATGGACATTAGACATGTCGACATGGACGTTTAGACATGTTGACATGGACATTTAGACATGTTGACATGGACATTTAGACATGGACGTTTAGACATGTTGACATAGACATTTAGACATGTTGACATGGACGTTTAGACATGTTGACAAGGACATTTAGACTTGTTGACATGGACATTTAGAAATGGACGTTTAGACATGTTGACATGGACATTTACATGTTGACTTGGACGTTTAGACATGTTGACATGGACAATTAGACATGTTGACATGGACGTTTAGACATGTTCACATGGACATTTAGACATGGACATTTAGACATGTTGACATAGACGTTTAGACATGTTGACATGGACATTTACATGTTGACATGGACGTTTAGACATGTTGACATGGACATTTAGACATGTTGACATGGACGTTTAGAGATATTGACATGGACATTTAGATATGTTGACATGGACGTTTAGACATGTTGACATGGACGTTTAGAAATGATGACATGGACATTTAGACATGTTGACATAGACGTTTAGACATGTTGACATGGACATTTAGACATGTTGACATGGACATTTAGACATGTTGACATAGACGTTTAGACATGTTGACATGGACATTCAGAGATGTTGACATGGACGTTTAGACATGTTGACATGGATATTAGACATGTTGACATGGACATTAGACATGTTGACATGGACGTTTAGACATGTTGACATGGACATTTAGACATGTTGACATGTACATTTAGACATGGACGTTTAGACATGTTGACATAGACATTTAGACATGTTGACATGGACGTTTAGACATGTCGACATGGACATTTAGACTTGTTGACATGGACATTTAGAAATGGACGTTTAGACATGTTGACATGGACATTTACATGTTGACATGGACGTTTAGACATGTTCACATGGACATTTAGACATGGACATTTAGACATGTTGACATGGACATTTAGACATGTTGACATAGACGTTTAGACATGTTGACATGGACATTTAGACTTGTTGACATGGACATTTAGACATGTTGACATAGACGTTTAGACATGTTGACATGGACATTTAGACATGTTGACATGGACATTTAGACATGTTGACATAGACTTTTAGACATGTTGACATGGACATTCAGAGATGTTGACATGGACGTTTAGACATGTTGACATGGACATTTAGACATTTTGACATGGACATTTAGACATGTTGACATGGACATTTACATGTTGATATGGACGTTTAGACATGTTGACATGGACATTTAGACATGTTGACATGGACGTTTAGACATGTTCACATGGACATTTAGACATGTTGACATGGACATTTACATGTTGTCATGGATGTTTAGACATGTTGACATGGACATTTGACATGTTGACATGGACATTTAGATGTTGACATGGACGTTTAGACATGTTGAGATGGACATTTACATGTTGAAATGGACGTTTAGACATGTTGACATGGACATTTGACATGTTGACATGGACATGTAGATGTTGACATGGACATTTAGACATGTTGACATGGACATTTGACATGTTGACATGGACATTTAGATGTTGACATGGACGTTTAGACATGTTGACATGGACATTTACATGTTGACATGGACGTTTAGACATGTTGACATGAACATTTAGACATGTTGACATGGACGTTTAGAGATTTTGACATGGACATTTAGATATGTTGACATGGATGTTTAGACATGTTGACATAGACGTTTAGAAATGATGACATGGACATTTAGACATGTTGACATGGACGTTTAGAGATATTGACATGGACATTTAGACATGTTGACATGGACGTTTAGACATTTTGACATGGACATTTAGACATGTTGACATGGACGTTTAGACACGTTGACATGGACATTTAGACATGTTGACATGGAAATTTAGACATGGACGTTTAGACATGTTGACATAGACATTTAGACATGTTGACATGGACGTTTAGACATGTTGACATGGACATTTGACATGTTGACATGGACATTTAGATGTTGACATGGACGTTTAGACATGTTGACATGGACATTTACATGTTGACATGGACGTTTAGACATGTTGAGATGGACGTTTAGACATGTTGACATGGATATTAGACATGTTGACATAGACATTTAGACATGTTGACATGGACGTTTAGACATGTTGACATGGACATTTAGACTTGTTGACATGGACATTTAGAAATGGACGTTTAGACATGTTGACATGGACATTTACATGTTGACTTGGACGTTTAGACATGTTGACATGGACAATTAGACATGTTGACATGGACGTTTAGACATGTTCACATGGACATTTAGACATGGACATTTTGACATGTTGACATGGACATTTACATGTTGACATGGACGTTTAGACATGTTGACATGGACATTTAGACATGTTGACATGGACGTTTAGAGATATTGACATGGACATTTAGATATGTTGACATGGACGTTTAGACATGTTGACATGGACGTTTAGAAATGATGACATGGACATTTAGACATGTTGACATAGACGTTTAGACATGTTGACATGGACATTTAGACATGTTGACATGGACATTTAGACATGTTGACATAGACGTTTAGACATGTTGACATGGACATTCAGAGATGTTGACATGGACGTTTAGACATGTTGACATGGATATTAGACATGTTGACATGGACATTAGACATGTTGACATGGACGTTTAGACATGTTGACATGGACATTTAGACATGTTGACATGTACATTTAGACATGGACGTTTAGACATGTTGACATAGACATTTAGACATGTTGACATGGACGTTTAGACATGTCGACATGGACATTTAGACTTGTTGACATGGACATTTAGAAATGGACGTTTAGACATGTTGACATGGACATTTACATGTTGACATGGACGTTTAGACATGTTCACATGGACATTTAGACATGGACATTTAGACATGTTGACATGGACATTTAGACATGTTGACATAGACGTTTAGACATGTTGACATGGACATTTAGACTTGTTGACATGGACATTTAGACATGTTGACATAGACGTTTAGACATGTTGACATGGACATTTAGACATGTTGACATGGACATTTAGACATGTTGACATAGACTTTTAGACATGTTGACATGGACATTCAGAGATGTTGACATGGACGTTTAGACATGTTGACATGGACATTTAGACATTTTGACATGGACATTTAGACATGTTGACATGGACATTTACATGTTGATATGGACGTTTAGACATGTTGACATGGACATTTAGACATGTTGACATGGACGTTTAGACATGTTCACATGGACATTTAGACATGTTGACATGGACATTTACATGTTGTCATGGATGTTTAGACATGTTGACATGGACATTTGACATGTTGACATGGACATTTAGATGTTGACATGGACGTTTAGACATGTTGAGATGGACATTTACATGTTGAAATGGACGTTTAGACATGTTGACATGGACATTTGACATGTTGACATGGACATGTAGATGTTGACATGGACATTTAGACATGTTGACATGGACATTTGACATGTTGACATGGACATTTAGATGTTGACATGGACGTTTAGACATGTTGACATGGACATTTACATGTTGACATGGACGTTTAGACATGTTGACATGAACATTTAGACATGTTGACATGGACGTTTAGAGATTTTGACATGGACATTTAGATATGTTGACATGGATGTTTAGACATGTTGACATAGACGTTTAGAAATGATGACATGGACATTTAGACATGTTGACATGGACGTTTAGAGATATTGACATGGACATTTAGACATGTTGACATGGACGTTTAGACATTTTGACATGGACATTTAGACATGTTGACATGGACGTTTAGACACGTTGACATGGACATTTAGACATGTTGACATGGAAATTTAGACATGGACGTTTAGACATGTTGACATAGACATTTAGACATGTTGACATGGACGTTTAGACATGTTGACATGGACATTTGACATGTTGACATGGACATTTAGATGTTGACATGGACGTTTAGACATGTTGACATGGACATTTACATGTTGACATGGACGTTTAGACATGTTGAGATGGACGTTTAGACATGTTGACATGGATATTAGACATGTTGACATAGACATTTAGACATGTTGACATGGACGTTTAGACATGTTGACATGGACATTTAGACTTGTTGACATGGACATTTAGAAATGGACGTTTAGACATGTTGACATGGACATTTACATGTTGACTTGGACGTTTAGACATGTTGACATGGACAATTAGACATGTTGACATGGACGTTTAGACATGTTCACATGGACATTTAGACATGGACATTTAGACATGTTGACATAGACGTTTAGACATGTTGACATGGACATTTACATGTTGACATGGACGTTTAGACATGTTGACATGGACATTTAGACATGTTGACATGGACGCTTAGAGATTTTGACATGGACATTTAGATACGTTGACATGGACGTTTAGACATGTTGACATGGACGTTTAGAAATGATGACATGGACATTTAGACATGTTGACATAGACTTTTAGACATGTTGACATGGACATTTAGACATGTTGACATGGACATTTAGACATGTTGACATAGACGTTTAGACATGTTGACATGGACATTCAGAGATGTTGACATGGACGTTTAGACATGTTGACATGGATATTAGACATGTTGACATGGACATTAGACATGTTGACATGGACGTTTAGACATGTTGACATGGACATTTAGACATGTTGACATGTACATTTAGACATGGACGTTTAGACATGTTGACATAGACATTTAGACATGTTGACATGGACGTTTAGACATGTTGACATGGACATTTAGACTTGTTGACATGGACATTTAGAAATGGACGTTTAGACATGTTGACATGGACATTTACATGTTGACTTGGACGTTTAGACATGTTGACATGGACAATTAGACATGTTGACATGGACGTTTAGACATGTTCACATGGACATTTAGACATGGACATTTAGACATGTTGACATGGACATTTAGACATGTTGACATAGACGTTTAGACATGTTGACTTGGACATTTAGACTTGTTGACATGGACATTTAGACATGTTGACATAGACGTTTAGACATGTTGACATGGACATTTAGACATGTTGACATGGACATTTAGACATGTTGACATAGACGTTTAGACATGTTGACATGGACATTCAGAGATGTTGACATGGACGTTTAGACATGTTGACATGGACATTTAGACATTTTGACATGGACATTTAGACATGTTGACATGGACATTTACATGTTGATATGGACGTTTAGACATGTTGACATGGACATTTGACATGTTGACATGGACATTTAGATGTTGACATGGACGTTTAGACATGTTGAGATGGACATTTACATGTTGAAATGGACGTTTAGACATGTTGACATGGACATTTGACATGTTGACATGGACATGTAGATGTTGACATGGACATTTAGACATGTTGACATGGACATTTGACATGTTGACATGGACATTTAGATGTTGACATGGACGTTTAGACATGTTGACATGGACATTTACATGTTGACATGGACGTTTAGACATGTTGACATGGACATTTAGACATGTTGACATGGACGTTTAGAGATTTTGACATGGACATTTAGATATGTTGACATGGACGTTTAGACATGCTGACATGGACGTTTAGAAATGATGACATGGACATTTAGACATGTTGACATGGACGTTTGGACATTTTGACATGGACATTTAGACATGTTGACATGGACGTTTAGACACGTTGACATGGACATTTAGACATGTTGACATGGAAATTTAGACATGGACGTTTAGACATGTTGACATAGACATTTAGACATGTTGACATGGACGTTTAGACATGTTGACATGGACATTTGACATGGACATTTAGATGTTGACATGGACGTTTAGACATGTTGACATGGACATTTACATGTTGACATGGACGTTTAGACATGTTGAGATGGACATTTGACATGTTGACATGGACATTTAGATGTTGACATGGACGTTTAGACATGTTGACATAGACATTTACATGTTGACATGGACGTTTAGAAATGATGACATGGCCATTTAGACATGTTGACATGGACGTTTAGAGATTTTGACATGGACATTTAGACATGTTGACATGGACATTTAGACATGGACGTTTAGACATGTTGACATAGACATTTAGACATGTTGACATAGACGTTTAGACATGTTGACATGGACGTTTAGACATGTTGACATGAATGTTTACTTGTTGACATGGACGTTTAGAAATGATGACATGGACATTTAGACATGTTGACATGGACGTTTAGAGATTTTGACATGGACATTTAGACATGTTGACATGGACATTTAGACATGGACGTTTAGACATTTTGACATGGACATTTAGACATGTTGACATGGACGTTTAGACACGTTGACATGGACATTTAGACATGTTGACATGGACATTTAGACATGGACGTTTAGACATGTTGACATAGACATTTAGACATGTTGACATGGACGTTTAGACATGTTGACATGGACGTTTAGACATGTTGACATGAATGTTTACTTGTTGAGCCTCAAAATCCGATTGCCATGGATGAGATGAGGCAATTCCTCCCAGTCTGAACAACAGATCAGTCCTGCTTGTGCAGAATGTAAAAACGAGTCGAAGCTTAACGTTCATCTACGTATGTTTTCACTTTGCAGTTTGTCTGTCGGTGAGGTTGCCATCTTTGTAAAACAGCACCTCAGAGTTTCCCCATGTGCTGCCTCTCACCACAGAAACCACACAGAGGACTCTGAATTGCTGCTTGTGCTCTTTAATTTAGATTCGGCTAAAGCGTGTCAGCCAAGAAACTCTCTGACAAACAGAGGAAGGCAGAGGATGCCAAGACCGTCTGAGACGGAGGGGATGGCAAGTTGGCGTGGGTGACAGATGGAATGGAGAGGCTGACTTCTTTATTTTAAGGACAGTATCTTCTATCTCTTCCTGCCAGCACGTCGGTTCCCTCTTTTACCGGTTCCTCCGAGTTGTTTGGAGAAGGGACAGTCTTTCCCATCGTGCTGCCGCAAGAGACGGTGAATGGTACATGTTCTCACCACACACTAACAAAAGAGCTTTACAGACCTAAAAGGAGAAGTAAGGTTGTTTTGTATTTGCTGAAAACCTCTCCCAGGCTGCTTGGATTTGACAGATCATGCTGCGGCCTCTCTGTGATGCTAGCACGTCAATCACAAGCTATGTTTCTGTGATGGATTATCTCAGGAGCTAACAGCTCTGGAAAATGGACAAATTAGCAGCAACAGCAAGCAGCTGTAGAAGGTTCTAGAAGAAAATATGTCTCGTTGGAGAATGCAGTCTCATATGCTATCTGAAAATCTTTTCATGCTACTTGTGAACTTGTGAAGGTTTTTAAGGGCTGTAGCGTCTAATGAAGCAACGGTTTCTTCCACCCCGAAACCTCTGGAGCGGAGCCTGGAGGTCTACACTCTGGCTTCATAGGTGAAACGTCAAGTCAGGAGTGTAAATATAGATGTGTAGTATCCACAGAAAGTCATGAATCTCAGCTAAAAGCTAATAAAAACCATTGCTATGATCACCAAACACACACAGGACAATAATAATTATAGAACCAACTAAACAGTCTGCAAAAATA
Source organism: Telmatherina bonti (assembly GCF_933228915.1). Classification (NCBI taxonomy): domain Eukaryota; kingdom Metazoa; phylum Chordata; class Actinopteri; order Atheriniformes; family Telmatherinidae; genus Telmatherina; species Telmatherina bonti. Next base: position 5,682,373 of record NC_136618.1, on the reverse strand, counting down.
TTTAGAAGCAAATTAGAAACGGAATAAAATGACACCCCTACTGAAAGCGTAGAAACCAAAAATACAACTTTAATCTCACTATGACCAAGATTCACCAAACCAGAAGTAAAAGAAGGTCAAATTTATGCTTCACTTTTTGTCTGACTTTTGCAGTCTAACCTCTAAAACTTAAATTCACGAGGATAAAACTGCATTTAGTAAAACAGTTATGTTTTCCATCGTACGTCGGTTTCCCAAGTAAAACCACAATTCTCTTACACGGGTTTGATTTGTTGTGATTCGTTCAAGCTTCATGGAAATTTGCACAGATCACGTCCAAATGTTGAGTCGTGCTTTTAAGAGGTTTCTTCCTACTAAAGCACATTTTCAAATGGTTTATTTCACAAAATGCACATTTTCAAATGGTTTATTTCACAAAACGCACTACAATTGAACCAAAGGGAAAACTAAGGAGTTTCTTTCCATGTTCCATTTTCAGTTACTTCAGCACAGTAACATCTATAGTTATGATTTCTCCTCTGATAAAATGCCACAAGTGTTCGCTTTATTTTGATACCAAGATGGTTTATAAGTATTATAATTACAGAGAAATAGTTATTTTTGTGGACGTTGTTTTCAAGCAGAAACTTTAAAACGACCATTGTGGTGTAAGAGGCTAAGCCAAGAGGAGTTTGTGTAGCAAGTCTGAAAGATTTGTGATCATTTTAAATGCAAATGGACAAACGCGCTATTCTACCAAATGCTAACTGCAGAGCTAATGCTACTAGCTTAAAGTAACCTGAGAGGGACATAACAAACAGGATAAAATGTCAGAAATGTAGGCACTGTTAGCTATTTGGACGCCCAAAGTAAAACTGCAAGAGCCCCCTCTCTAAAATTAGGGTTAGGGTTATTTCCTGTTGTTTTCTAATGGTAGCTAACGTTACATGTGCATGTATGCATAGCAGATCTGCCCGTCTGATTAAAGAACTGCGACGGTAAAGAGACAATAATCTGGTAAGAAACATATCAAAAGTTTTTTTTAGCTTCAAACATTTTTAGTTTATCATCTGCTGGACACCGAGCATGTGATCTGGTTGTGTTACCAACCCAATTGTTTTTTATTTTTGGGTCACAACATTGCACCTATCAGAGCAAATAACATTAAACTTCACAATATCTCTCAAATTAGTCATTTATTCTCAGCAACATCTTAGCCTCTTGTCTTTTAGTCCATTAGCATAAACTAGCCTCATAAGTCTTAGCCATTGCTCCAAGCTACATGCTCCTGCAACGACAACGTGGATACATAGACTTTAGCATTAGATTGACAACTGTTTAACAATGTTCACAGTCCTGTTGTCATTGGAAATTAAATCCAGTGTTTCTTCAGCCATGTTGGCACGTCATTTCCCATCAAAGTTTCACCCCGATGCTAACTAAACGTCATCAGCGGACAGACACCGTCAACCAATTGCTGTCCGTGGTGTTAAACAGCTGCAATTGTCATATTCTCATAGTTTCTCATAGCTCTAACATGCACAGAAACGCCACTGCGGGCATGGTGGAGGGTCTACGTCTGACGCAGATTCATCTATAATACAGGTTTACCAATAAACCAGTTCTTCACAATGCTAGCTCTGCCTCTCAGCTTAGAGATGCTAATGCTAACTGCTAACCAGCATCTAGAGATGCCATGTCCTGTTAGCATGGTGTAGAAATATTTCCCCCTGCAGTGACAGTTTTATAACCATAGTTATATGTGAGTTTATGAGTTAGCATAAATGTTTTTTCCACACTTCTAAATGCATCTGAGTCCACTGAGAAGAGCAGTTGCATCTAAAATTCCAGAAAAAGCTTGTTGACATTTGTGGTTGTCAGTTTAGCGCAGTTGTGCCAGAAGAGAGAAACACCTCAAACCCACATCCACAGCTACGCTCAGCTTTTAAAAACACAGCTGTGATTGTGCCAAAAAATGCCAGAAGTATTTTGGGAGACGGTCATTGAGCTTGTTTCCTAAGAAAGCCTTTGGTACAGGTGTATGATGGAAACAGCCACACCTGAAGTTAAAACCAGAGGCGTTTATCAGCATTTTCTCTTTCTGCCTGCCGGTTTCCATTATTTTCCCTTCAGCGATGACAGGATTACGTCTGACATGTTTAAGAAAGTGGCTTTGGCAGGCAGGTACCTACACATTCCTGATTCAAGCTTTGACTCCGTAGCCTTGGACAGGTTTTGATGATGCATCTGTCAAGCTGGAATTAATCTGTGTTTGGAGTGAATGAAGGACATGAGGTGGTAAGGGTGAGCGGGAACTTATCTGTACAGGTGACTGGGACACACATTTACCTGACGATGTTGGGACGAGTGATGTTCATGAACGAGTCAGCTCCAAGAACCAATTCTTTATAGTGAACCAGAAGAACTTTTACACACTGGAACCGATGCAAATAAACAGATATCTATAAATGTTTTTATCTCTGCACACCAAATTAATTAATGATGTAAAAAGAATAGTAAAACTGGCAAGGTGAAGCAAACAAAGATGGATTCCACATCAAGCGAGGACAATATCCATTTCACCTTGAATTGTGCAAAAACTAAATACAGCAATAAAAAACCGCGAATGGAAACACCTGCATTAAAAAAACCCCCAAAAACTCAGAGGTGGTTTTTCAGTCGTTTCGATATAGAAACACATTGCAAAAGTGTATTGGAAAGACTTTATTTTGCATTTACCTGTCCCTGGACGTGATGTGGGCGATCATGTGACCACTTCATTTCTACTGAAGATGGTGCGGTGTCGAACAAACAACAGTGAATTTTACAGTTTTAGAAAAGAGTATGAGGATAAAAAGTCATATCAAATTCTCCACAGCAACCAGAAAACCCCAAAGTAATTCTATGTGGCAACCTTGCATATGCCGCAATTCTCACACAATCTCGTTGTCCAAATGACATTTTATGAGAACTGCGGCTTATGTGATAAACACTATTCAGTGGAAACACCTGTAAATCACAGCTGTTTTTTTTTTTTTTTTTCAAAACTTAGAAATATTGCTTTTATTTTGTGAAAAAAATGTAATGGAAACACTGCTGGCGACGATGGTGATGGTTTTGTATTGACAAGACCTTAGTTTGTCTCCAAAGCTCCATTTGGCTGCCGAGAACATGACAAATGACACTTTAGGGGTAAAAATATACTCTGCTTCTCTGTCCAGTCATACCGTCTCCATGTCATATTTCACCACCACACAACCAAATTCCTGAAAAATGACTTAATTGTGGGGTAGATCTGCAGAGGATGAAGCGAGTACAAAAAAACAGAAGTTGAGGTGTGTGGGAGCTGATTGTGGCTCAGCTTGGTGTTTCTAACAGGTGAAATCCTGATGACAGAGGCTGTAAGTGAGGTAACGCTGCAGAAAGGAAGCAGGAGTAGCTTCAACAAAAACTGGCTAAGGCTGTTTACTTCCAGCATCCTGTGCTCTCAGTCGGGTTTTTATCTCAGAGACGGAGAACAAATGACAGGAACTGGAGCGCCAGGATATGCTGAGGGGCCTCTTATACCTGCTTTTAAGTGGACTTGCCCCAACCTGTCGCCCCTCCGTTATCCCGGAGGTGAGTTTTTTCCACTGCTGCTGCAGACAGGACGGATTTTGTCTCTCTTTTCCCACAAACCGTCTATTTATCTGGTTTTATTCAAAGTCCCAGACTGTAAATCAGTGCTCTGAAATTAGAGGTGGGAATTAGGAAGAAGTTCAAAGGGGTTCAGAGTGTCTTACAAAGATCTGCTCTGTCACATCCAGGTGTTTTCATTCAGTTCAGTTTTCCATACGAGGGGACGGAGCTTTGGCTCCGATTGGACGATTCCCATGTATCCAGGCTTCCTAAATACACTTTAAATGGCTCTCATGGGAGTCCTGATCCACATGGAGTTACATACCATTCTCAGCTTTCCTCTCTGATCACACGGCTTGTATGTTGGTCACGTTTGTGGAGGAAAACTGATTAAGGAAAGCAGGCTAGCTGCTAGCGACTTGGCTGCTACAACTGGCTAGCTGCTAGTGGCTCAGCTGCTACAACTGGCTAGCGGCTAGCGGCTTAGCTGCTACAGCTAGCTTCTCCTATGTCTCTGGATGTTTCCAGTCAACTCCTGATGATACATTTCATGTTCCAGACTGCCTGCTGACCCCGAACGGTGGGATAAACGTGTTTCTATGATCAGAGCAGAAACCTGGAAGCCTCTCAGGTGTGTTAGCAGCACTTTGTTGCTGGTCAGCGATAATTGAAATTTCTCTCAGAGGAAATGTGATGAAGTTGGTTGGACAGATTCAATCTTTAAATGTTGTAAATGCAGATATGGAGACAAGAGTTTTCTTGGTCAAACTCCCAAGAAACAGCCATGATATATGACTCAAAACATGACGTTAACTTTTTCTGCGTCTGCTGGTTTTAACTTTGATATGAAGAGGAGACACTTTGTAGTTGGAGGTCTGATTCCCATACTGCCACCAGACATTAGGAAACCTCTAACCAGAAGCTTTAGTTCTGCTCTTGTCAACCTAACCGGCTCGGAAATGTGCTAGGAAGCTAAATTTGCTAGCTCAATCTCTGTCAGCGGGAAGTTTTGGAGGATTATAAATCAGGATTTTGGAAAATCATGTAGGTCATGAGCACCATCAAACACTTTTTTAAAACTGTGATTAGCAATGAATGGTGTTTCGCACCCAAGCTGTAACTCTCACAATCAGTTACAGCATATGCTATTTAGCCATGTAGCCAGATAGCCATGTAGCTGTGTAGCCAGTTATTCAGGTAGCCAGATAGCTATGTAGCAATGCAACCAGGTAGCTAGGTAGCCATGTATGTAGCCATTTAGCCATGTAACCAGTTATTCAGGCAGCTAAGTAGCTAGGCAGCCATGTCATCAGGTAGCCAGATAGCCACACATCCATGTAGCCAGTTAGTCAGGTACCCATGCAGCTAGGAAGTCATGTAACCAGGTAGTCAGGTAGCTAGGTTGCTATGGAGCCATAAAACCATGTAGCCAGGTAGTCAGGTAGCTGGGTAGCTAGGTAGCTATGGAGCCATGTAACCATGTAGCCAGGTAGTTAGGTACCCATGTAGCTAGGAAGCCATGTAACCAGGTAGTCCGGTAGCTAGGTAGCTATGGAGCCATGTAACCAGGTATTGAGGTATCCAGGCATCGTTTCAGGGTTTTCCACTCGCTGTGGTGGATTCTCCAGCTGTGTTTTTGTGGTTAGTTTTTTCTACTTTATGACTGTTTTTCTTGGCTCTGTCTTTTATTTTTGATTTATCATCTAATGGTAATAGATTGTGGTTCTGGTCGTCTCTGGAGCAGCGGAGCTAAAATAAGTTTCTGTGCTTGTGGTCTCTTCATGCAGTGGTTTTCAGCAGAGCTGCTGTGTTTTTTCCTCTTTAAATATAACCTGAACACCACTACCTCATCACACTCCGAGCCATTGTAATAACTGACCAACACATACAATTTTATGTCTTGTGCTTCGAGACATGAGCTGGTTTTACTTTTCACCACAAAGCAAGCAGTGCAATCCATCAGCCGAAGCCAGGACTGTCAGCTTTTCCTCGCCTCATACGTTTGCAGGAGTTGTCAGCCGCATGTCACAGCAGAAACAACACATTTAGTTTCATTCCTGTCAAAACTCTGACAGTCTGAACCCCGAAATGCTGAAATCAGCTGCAGCGGAGAGCTGACTAATTCCTTCGCTCCTCAGCTTGTTAACGTCCCGCTTCGAGCTCCAACACCTTAAAAAGAAGAAAGTTATGGAATGAGTAGATTTTAGTTAAATTACTGCTGGGTCCGACAGGAGGGACAGAGAACCGAGCGGACAGGAGAGATCGGCTCTTTACAGGAAAACAAATACAAATGAAATTTGTTTT